>NC_133414.1:139945000-140062500 GCF_049350105.2 Macaca mulatta
CCCCTAGAAATCTCTCAGCATTTTACTGGCTCTAATGCTGCCACACACCCACACACCTAGAGCTGGACAGAAGCAGGGAGATGTCTTGTTGTGTTGTAATTAGGATTACTGCTGAGTTTGGGGAGGCAGAATCGATGATCTTGCTTCTACAAGCTCTTAGCTAATCAGAATCTCCATGCAGTCAAGGACCTTTTCTAACTAGGCTTGGTAATTGCACAGGGCATGGCAATGGGGACTATCTTGCCCCTCTCCTCAGAGTAAGAGGCAGCCTGAGACTCTGCCCCCGAACAGGAACTTCCTAAGGGATGGGCTAGGGCAGACTGAGTCTGGGTGTGCATAAAAGGAAGGTGATGTCAGAGCCTGTGATGAAGAGGCCTCTGCAAGTTGAAAACAGTCTAGAATACGAAGCCCTCACTGCCATGCTTTAGGAAATGAAATATGTAAAAACTAAATTTCTATTGTGCTTAGTAACTGCTAAGAAATAAATATCTGTATCTCATTCTTAGGAGAGCTTTCCTTAGTGCTGTATTATGTCTCATTACCAACTTTTTCCTCAATTGCAAGAGCAAACTGAGATTATATACCAGGTGGAAACTAGGTGAATAATACATCATCCTACCAGTGATAATGTTCTGTGGATTATGAACTTCACTGTGAGAAATAAAGAATTTATGTCATAAGTCTTATCATTTCTCAAGTTAGAGGAAAAATATCCTTTTGCCAAAGTATAGATATTTCTGAGAGTCCTGTGATTTTTGAGTGAGGAACACGAGTGTATTCAATGCATTATGAGATCATCTGAAGCAGGCCATGGAAGGCGCCGGTCATGGTGGTGCATGCCTGTAGTCCCAGCTACTCAAGAGGCTGAGGCAGGAGGACTTCTTGAGCCCAGGAGTTCAAGATTGCAGTGACCTATGATCACACCACTGCACTCTAGCCCGGGTGACAGTAAAAGACCCCATCTCAATGAATAAATACATAAAATAAAATAAAACAACACTGAGACACATTTTTATCAAATTTCTTGAAAACAGTGATAAGGAGAAGATTTTAAAATCAACTAGAGGAAAAGGGTACACCACCAAAACTACTGATAATAAGCAATAAAGGATAAATCTCAGAAAGAGTTTGCTGCCTAAAAGAAATTAGAAATAACATACTACATGATTCCATTTATATGAAGATACAGAGTAGGTAATACTACCTGCGGTGATAGATTTCAGAATAATGGCCATCTTTGGCAAGAGTCGGGAGATTCTATCGGGGGAAGAAACATCAAAGAACTTTCTAGATTGATGGAAATGTTTACTGTCTTGAGAGGAGTATGCATTTCACTAGTTTATACACTTGTCTTTACTCATTGGCATATCCCTTAAGATCTGTACAATACATGTGTACTATTCATCAGTGAAAAGCAATTCAAGAAAAATAAAAGAGTTCAAATGTGGTAAGGATCTGGGGGAGGGCCTAATTATTGTTTTTTTCTGGGTGAGTAGAGGAATCTTCCAGCAAAAAGACCTGTCCTCTTGATTTCAGTAATTGTTAACACTTGGGCATAACTTGGAAAAAGAGGAGGAGAGGGAAGAATAGTTGGGTAATGTAAAAATAGATAGTTCTGAACCTATTCATTATTCAATCTGGTACATCCTAGAGATCAGAATAACCATCCTGACTGTGGTTACTAAAAGTTACCTCTTGGTGGGGACAGGTCCTGAACAAAATCATTGAAGGACTCTGGTGTTGTCTCAGTGTATTAGTCTGTTCAGACATACGTGAGACTGGGTAATTTACAAAGGAAAGAGGTTTAATGGACTCACAATTCCGTATGGCTGGGAAGGCCTCACAATCACCACAGAAGACAAAGGAGGAGCAAAGGCACATCTTACATGGCGGCAGGCAAGAGAGCATGTTCCCTTTATAAAGGGAACTGCCCTTTATAAAACCATCAGATCTCGTGAGATTTATTCACTATCATGAGAACAGTATGGGGAAAACCCACCCCCATGATTCAATTGCCTCCCATAGGATCCCTCCCACAACACATGAGGACTACGGGAACTACAATTCAAGATGAGACTTGGGTGGGGATGCCGCCAAGCCACAGCACTCCGTTTTCCCTTCCTTGCCCTGCCCCACAGCCAATCAATGATCAAGAACTGCTTTTTTTTTGGCCGGGCACGGTGGCTCAAGCCTGTAATCCCAGCACTTTGGGAGGCCGAGACGGGCGGATCACGAGGTCAGGAGATTGAGACCATCCTGGCTAACACGGTGAAACCCCGTCTCTACTAAAAAAAAAAATCAAAAACACTAGCCAGGCGTGGTGGCAGGTGCCTGTAGTCCCAGCTACTCAGGAGGCTGAGGCAGGAGAATGGTGTAAACCCGGGAGGCGGAGCTTGCAGTGAGCCAAGATCCCGCCACTGCACTCCAGCCTGGGCGACAGAGCAAGACTCCATCTCAAAAAAAAAAAAAAAAAAAAAAAAACCCTGCTTTTTTTCCTCCTAAGGCTGAATAACTTTATGAGAATGTTTCTGTATGATGTTTAAAAGCAACTTCTTATGTGCTTTCCACACATTGATTTGCCTTTTTTTTTTTTTTTTTTTTTTTTTTTTGCTTATCCTCCTAGACAGTATTCCTGGCCTCAGCATTTTAATTTTAATTGACATCTATTGGGCCCTCTAAGCGTGATGGGCAGTATCTGATTTTCTGCAGAGAAACCCAAAGGCCCAGTCCTCAAGTAAAACAGAAGACAAGACAAGTAATTGCAGTTAATATCAATAATTGCAGGAGCACTGCCTCAAGCTGTGTTTTAGAGGAAAGGAGCTAAATGGTTGGGTGTAGGGGAGGCCTGGGGAGAGCAGGCAGATGGCCAGCCGCTGACTGGCCTGAGACAGGATCAGACAGCCAGTGTGCCAGGGAGCTAAGAGGACTCTGTGGACTCAAGAAGGGCTCTAAAAGATGAGGGTGGTGAGGTGTTCAGGAGGGCAAGAGGCGGGTGAGCTCCTCAAAGCCTGGGAGGAGGATAGGGGAATTGACTCTGATGTCAACAGGGACCTTGAGCCTATGAGAGGCAAAATGAAGATGGTGAAGAAGGATGAAGGGCTTCCCTGTGGTAATCAACAGGGCCCTGGCACAAACACCTCTGAAAACATGCTTCTGTGTGACAATGATGAATGCCTGTAGACTTTAGAAAGAGCTGAGAATTTTTGGGGTCCAGCAGAGAAGATATTATGAGGAAAGAAGAGCCATCTGCCTCCCCATCATGTTACCAAGGCTGTTCACTTTCCAATAGCAGATGTCTGACAAAGGCAACTTGTTTCTATCTTCTTAGCTCACAGTCTCTGCCTCCTCAGCCCTGCAGCGTTAACAAGCAAAACTGTGCTTAGCAGAGCTTTGTAATTATGGCCTTCATGTACATAAGCCTGGCTCTGCAGACCACAACAGCAGAAAAAGCCAAAGCCTGGTGACGTCATGGGCTACCTGGCCCCACCTCAACCTGGGCTGTTCCTTGGAGATGCACTCAGGAGGGAGCCGCCCACCCTGCTGGGCTCTGAAGTGACCAGGCTGTCTGCTGCTGCTAACTGGGGCCCATCCTCCCTTGCTCTAACAGCCCAGACACCTTCAGTGAGCACCTCATGGCTACTGAGGTTGCTTTAGGAGCTTGAGTCTGAGGAGCCATGGAGATCAGCAGAGCCTAGGCTGCTGGAGTTTACAGCCGTGGGGGTAGGGAAAGAGGGCATGACAGACACCAAAGGAGCAAATAAAGCCACAAGTAATTCCAAACTGTGATGGGGGCTGTGGAAGAGAGTGGCAGAAGAGATGGGTGCAGGGTGATCTTCCAGAAGCCACCAGTAAGAAGGAACCAAGTGCATTGGTTGGAGAAGCCCCAGGCAGGAAGGAGCTTGGCTCTGGCACTGAGAGAAAGGAGCCGTGGTTGGAGCCCAGCGGGCAGGGGTGAGAGGCTCAGAGCAGCCAGGAAAGTCAGGCAGGGCCTCGTGGGAGTTTGGATTTTATTCTTCATGGAGGCTTTTAAGCAGGGGGCTAGCAGGACCTGGTTTCCACTTTGTGAGGTGCCCAGGACCAAGTGTGAAGAATGGATCATCTGGGAGAGTGGGTGGGAAGCTGGGGAGCCACTGCAGGCTTTGGAGGGGTACAGGCAGTCACAGGAGGGAAGGGCGAGATGCATGGAGAAGCCGGTGGGAAGCGGACTTGGGCCCTCTGGGAGGTGGACTGGAGGTGGGACATGGAGGCAGGGATAGGGACGACTGCAGAGAAACCAAGTAAGAGCAAGAGGCAGGTCTGAGACAGCAGGAGACAGCCAGGAGGAGCTGAGCTTGCAGGAGAGGGCCCCAGAGCGATGCTGTTTAGAGAGTTCCCATGCGGATGGTGTTTAAAGGTTTGGGGCTAGAAAAGGCCCCCAGGGACAGAAATGGGCAGGGCAGGGCAGGAAGGTGGAGCTCAAGTTCTCCACCGGTTTCGCAGCTCTCTGGCCCCTGTGGAGGGGAAGTCCCACTCTGGGCAAGTCACCTGCTGGTGGCCTCTGCCAGGAGGTGCCCATTGCTCTGCAACCTTTGGGGTCTGTAGCTCTGTCTAAACAGACTTCAAGTATGCTAAGAGTCGTCGGCTAGCAAACGGTGCAACGTGGGGTAACACACCCTAAGTGCCACTTTCTCCCCATTCATTCATTCATTAGCCTAATGAGCTGGGCCCCTACCACAGAATGCAGCTTCCCTCATGAGGGTTGGGCCGTGGCCCCACCCAGAGGGCACGACACAAAGGTTCAGAACCAAGATGCCACCAATGTCCTTTCTGCTCCTCCCAGGGAACTGCCTTTTCTCTGAAACCTCCCTAAATAGCCTGAGTGAAATCCCCTGGAAGAAGTCGGCTAGACAGCAGGCCCAGTGCCTGACTCGGGCGCTCCTCTTTCTCTTCGTGCGTTTTTAACTTTGACAGATGCTGCCTTAAGGACAAGCGAGTCCTCTTCAACATCCCCCAAACAGGCGCCTTATCCCCACCTCTTTCCTGAGGAGGCCACCAGGCCCAGCGACCTCCCAGCTCTCCCAGCTTCCTCGCACCAGAAGCGCACGGGGTGCCCTGCGAGTCCCATACCTGCTGCAAGACCAGGGCGAGTCCCCAGCCAGGCCACTTCCTGGTGCACAGGGATAGGGCAGGGAGAGGCAGGGCCTTGCCTTTGCTCTCCTCCAGGTGTGAGTGCCTGCCATAACTTGACCCTCTACGCACCTGGGTCCCGGCGGAGGGGCTGGGCCAGGCCTCCCCGGAAGGGGCACCGGCCTTGGGTAAACGGACACCCACAGTGCCTAGGTGCTCTCAGGGCAGGGCCTCAGGGCCATACCCGCCGCGCAGGTGGGGCGGGCGCCCTGGATGCGCTCCCCGCGCCGGGCACCAGGCGTCGCCCCCGCTCCTCTCAGCGCCCGGGCCCCCGCCCCCGCCGCGGAGCCGCAGCCGGAGCTGGAGCCGAGGCGGCGGCGGGACCCGGCCGGCCGGACAAATTTCCTGCTCCGCTGCGGACGGCGGGCGGCAGGAGCCGGCGCGAGCGGCTTCAGGAACCCACGGCCTCTGCGCGTCCCCGCGACCCTTCTTCGCGCCCGGCAGGCACAGCCGGGCGCCCCGGAGGGCGGCGGGCGGGCGCCCGGGAGATGCAGAGCCGCCGCGGCAGCGAGACCTGCGCGACCGGACCGGCCCCCCCGAGGTGAGCGCGCGCGTGCGGGCGGGGACACTGCGCTCCTGTGGGGGACCGTGCGCCCCGGGCGGCCCGAGCAGGCCGGGGACGCTGCCTCGGCCGCCGCCGCGGGAGGGAGGGGCCTCTCGGAGGCTCAGAGTCCCGACCCTGTCCCCGCCGCCCCCGCGGCGCGCCCAGTACCAGCGGCTGGGGACCGCATGACGCCCGACCCTGGCCCGCGGCGCGTACCCTCACCCGGAGTCCCCAGCCCAACTTGGCGACCACAGTGGCAGTGCTCACGCTCCCTCTCGGTAAACAGGAGGAGGGCGCGCGTGTCTGCGGGTGGCGACAGTGCGCGGGGGCCGGCGGCAGGGCGGCGTACGTGAAAGCGGGCGACACCGAGAGGGGGTGCAGGCCTCGCGTGGGGGGCTGCGCGCACCGAGGCTGTAGGCTGGCGCCTTTGAAGAAAGTGGCTCGAGTTGTGCCAACTCCGGGAGGGGCCGGCGCGCTGCCAAGATGCTGCCCCACAGCCAGGCGCCCGCGCCTTCCCAGGGAGGCGGGCAAGCGGAATGCAGCAGCCGCGCGGGGTCGGAGATGCGGCGGGGAGACCCTGGCAGGTGGTCCAGGCCGGACTGCCGCGATTTGCAGGGTCGATGACCTCCCAGGGCTCTTGGGCACAGAGGCCAGCGCGGTGCCAATTCTGAGCGCTCTCGGGACCATCTGGGGAAGGCCAGGCAACCCACAGGATGGGGAGGCAGAGCCAAGCCGGATGGAGACCGCGCTGGACCTGACCTAAATTCCTTCCAGGCATGCAAACCTTTCCAGAAAGGTTAGCCAATTATACTTGCAGAATTATGATATTGATTTGTCTTGAGTCGTGACCATTCCATCAGAGTTTCAATCCAGGAAACTCAAAGAAAGAATATAGTTCTCTGCTTGTATTTTAGTGTGAATGAGCGTATGGGTGAGTTGAATGAACACCAGCAGAGTGATCACGTGATCCAGAAATTACTGTGTCCGTGTCCAGTCAGCTCTGCCTTTGGCCCCAGGTACGCCTTGACCCAGGGCGTCTGGAGGTCTTTGTGTCCCAAAGATGAATGAAGTTCTGCCTCTGCACACTAACGACTCTTGCCCATTTAAACTGTGTGTAGGGGTGGTGGGGGTGGAGGGGTGTTTCCAAAACTGGGAGGCTAGGCCAGAGGAGGGCCTGAAATGGTAGGGGCCAGTGGCTGCGCAAGCATCTGACCACCACGGTCACTCGGCCAGCATGGTATGGGCAGAGCTCTGTGGTATGAACAGGGTTGGGGTCTGTACTTACCAAGCATAGGCTCTTGGCATTTGGGGAGCAAAAGGTCAGAGGTGAGGTAGAGCAGGCCCAAGAGGTGGGGGCTGCGCTGTCAGTGAGAGGGGCCTGAACGCAGCACCCAGCCCTTCCCAGACAAGGCCCTGCCCCTGAACGTGACCTTGGGGGCCAAGATTTTTGTTCATTGATGTTGGTGATGCCTGTGAGTCACCACCGCCCCCTCCCTGCTCCAACAGACCGTTCCCATGTGGACAAGAGCTAGGAGCTAGATTTGTCTCTGGAAAAGGTCAGGTCACTGGATGTGTCCAGATGGCTTGGGACTTAGTCATACACTCCCTCATCAGTTCCAGTCAAACCAGTTGAGGGCAGTGGATGAGGGCATTGTTGTCTTTATGTGTGATACTTCTTGGAGGCCCTGGGTGGACACAAAGTGAGGATAATGCAGAAAGCCATACAGAGGCCACCTCTCATTTCTGTGGGGGCCACCCAGCTGAGAGAGACACGCTCCCTGTGTCAGCACCCCCACCTCCACGGAAGCCTGGAGGAGGTCCTGAAGCACCCTGCCCTCATGGGAGCCCCCTCTTCTCCAGGGATGCATGTGTGCAAACCATTGTCCCTGAGAGTAGATGTGGCTGTGTATGTACATCATTGACCCTGAGAGGAGAGGTGGCTGTGTGTGCAAAACATTGTCCCCGAACCCCAGTAGAAGATGCAGTCACAGTGGGGGTGATGGCAGATGCATCAGTTTCAACTCGTGAAAGTATGCTTCTCCCAGACGTGCCTCAGTGGGTCCACTGTGCTCCATTTCCACCACCAGTAGCCTAGTCTAAGGTGCACCACTGATCCATATTCCCTCCCTGAAGGCTAGAGGTGTGTTTCTAGGCCCGGCCACTCCTCTGCAGTTCTCCGCAGCTGCCCACTTGACATTTATCCCTGGGATATCAAATGCCGCTTGACTCAATGTGTCAGAATCAAACTTGTGATCTCTCATCCCCTTCCAGTACTTTCCCAGTGTTGTCTTTATCCATCCAATTTCACCAGCCTCCATGTTGCTTCTGAAATATATGCCAGACTATAGTTTCCATGAAGAGAGGACAATATTGTATCTCCAGTGCCCAGCCATGTACTTGCCAGTGGAGCCTTGAGGACTACTGGCCATGGATGAACAACTTGGAAGTGAGATCTTCCCGAAGTACATGTGCTGATGGAGCAAGCATGTGTCTGTTGCGTGGATGTTGTATGGTTGATAGGCAGCCACACATTTTTGCCGATGTGGATGGGCATGGTCCATCCAGGGGTCATGTGGCCAGCCCTTCTGGAGATGCTGGACTCACCTGCTAAAATGACTGTTGGCTTGGACCAGAGACACCCCAAGTGACCTCCCAGGGAGGCAGGCTTGGGAGCAGAGAGGGAACAGGATCGAAGCTGCCCTGTATTCCCTTGCTAGACAAGTCTTTTTCATTCATAATGTCTGAGTCACCCTTACAGAAGTTCTGTTGCCAAAGCAGGAATGAATGTATCCATTAGGGTAAGACTGGCCTTCTTAATATTTGAATATCACTTGGGAAAAAAAAAATTACAGTTCTAAGAACATCTCTAGTTTTTCTTTTGGCTTTTTTCCTGCTGAACCAATGGCTTTGTCTTCCATGAAGCTCCCAAAGCTTTCCAGATCCCAAGACTCAGCTCCCTGCTCTCAGTCTCCTTCCCCTTTATCTCCATCTTAGGAACTCCTACCCATACCTCAAGGTCCACCTCAAAAGTCTCAGTCTCCACAAAGCTTTCCTGGCCCCCCGACCTGAGAGGAATCTCTCTTACTCTTGGTTCCATAGAACGTTATTTGTGCCTGTCCTAAAGCACTTACTGGACTCGATTTTGATTTCCAGTTCACTTGCTCAAGTAGTTTATCTCCTCCACTAGGCAGCCAGTGCTTTAAGGGTGGAGGGTGTGTCCCTGAGAGCTTGTACTTTGGGTTCATTCAGTCAAATTCTGACTCTGGTGCGACCTTGGCTAAATGACTCAAAATGTAGACTTCAGTGTTCTCTTCTCTAGAATGGGAGTCATCATTGCTACTTCCCAGGGCTGCTGCTGTGAGGGGAACATAGGATACATATAACTGACAGGCCACATGGCTGGTATGCAGTAAATTGTGGTTATCTTTCCCCTACAACCTCTAATGCTGTGCATTGCACATGTAAGAATCAATGAAGTTTGAGGCCGGGTACAATGGTTCACACCTGAAATCCCAGCACTTTGGGAGACCGAAGCACGCAGATCACTTGAGGCCAGGAATTCCAGACCAGCATGGGCAACATGGTGGAACTCCGTACCAAAAACACACAAAAAATTAGATGGGTTTGGTGGTGCACACCTGTAGTCCCAGCTACTCAGGAGGCTGAGGTGGGAGAATCATCTGAGCCTGAGAGGTCAGGGCTGCAGTGAGCCATGTTCACACCACTGCACTCCAGCCTGGTTGACAGAGTAAGACCCTGTCATGGAAAAAAAAAAAAAAAAAATCAATGAAGTTTGAATGAATACATGAACCAAGCAAAAACCATACGAATAGATACCTTTTGTGAATCATCCAGATTGGTAAGTCAAATCAGTATGGTGGTGACATGCTAAATAACTTTATTTTTTGCATGACAATCTAAATGATTATTATGTAAATTTTGTGTGATGAAGTATTTTAATACCATAATGTTATCACTTACCATGAAGGCCATCATTCTTCAATATTCACCATTGACTCCAGTGATCGATGAGGCAGAAATGCAACTTGCTATGCACATTAACCAGGCTCGTGGCCTGAATGAAACCTGGCTGCGTGTGAGGCACTGCAAAAGCAAACAAAACCCGGCCCTGAGAAGCAGTGTGGCCTAAAATGAGGTGTATGGAATCAGGGTAAGAGAGCAGCTTCTAGACCAGAACATAAAGCTAGGAAGCTGTGGCCAACCCTAGAAACTCTCAGAACTTCACTTTGCTTATCCAAAGAAAGGGGCTATCCTGGGCCGTCTCTGAGCCCCTCACAGCTGCCACACTTCCGCCCGATTTCACCCCTCCTCACCACTGGGCAGGAAGGGCTGCTGACTCTGTACAAGGCTGGATCCCAGGCAGGGAGGCCGCCTGTTTCTTGGCTCAGCACTTGGGCCACATGTCTCCCTGCTCTGGACACCAAATCTAGAGAGAGAGTGAGGAGAGGCCTGTGGGTACACGTAGCACGCTGCCAATTTTAGGTTCTGGCCCTGGACATACCAAGAGTTTATTTTGGAGGATTAACTTCTCATTATTTTGTCACTAGGATTTTCTTTTTCACCAAAAGCAGAGTGCTGGGTGATATTTCAGATGGTTGGGATTTTAGATCATCCATACCTGAGGCAATAGGGGTTGATCGAATGTTACTAATCCTTGAGCAGACACAGATGAGCAGTTGTGGGGCCGGTCACTGCTGGATGTGGGCTAGGAGACCCCTGGTTTGGGGCTTATGAAGGCAGCCTCCTTTTCTTCCCTGGGATCTGGCTGCTGTTCTCCCAGTCATACCCATCATGGTCCGCCCCGTCCAGGTGTTCCATGTGAGGAGTTTTGATGTGGTGCACAGCCTTTGAACTGTTACAACACCCTGCTCACAGCCAGAAATGTAGACCCCAAGTCTTTCTTTCAACTCTACGAATACTTCAGAGGCTTTGATTGAACTTATGAAATAAAAATTCTTAACAATATATTTCAGAAAAATAAACATATCCTTTTATATTCATTCCCAATGAAATAGGGGCCAGATAAAATATTTTAAAAGGGCATCTGTTTTTAAAAATGTCTTTCAAATGCAATCAAGAATGTTCAGTTAATCCAGTCTGTTATGTATATTGTAACAAGTAACAAAAGAGGCAGATAAATCTTTCTCCCAAAAACAAATATAAAGTCCAGCAGGGAGTAGGGAAATGTTTGAAGAAAAGAAAATGATTCTTAGTTATGTGCTAAAAACCAACCGCGTTTTGGGCAGGTGCTTTGATGTTAGTGTTTGTTGGGTGGAGAGTAAAGAATTGATAGGAAAACTTGTTCGGATCCCAGGTCTGGGTGCTGGCTACACATTTGATCCAATGGAAGGGCTAGCATGGGAACAATAGCGTTTGGCTGTGAGCGCCCTGGGCAGGTACATGACTCTGTCATCAGCTCCCAGGGATGGACAGCTGGTTCCACAATGCCTGGGGTTCAGAGCTCACTCTGTGCATGTATGACATGGAGAGATGGACGAAGGTAATAGAATTGAGTAAGAGCCTGTCCAGGTAGCAGTGGAGGAGGCCAATGGCAGAGGCTCTCCCTGCCGTGATTTTACTGTCTGAATACCAGTAACAAGTGGAAGCCATGGGACTTTATTTTCAAGGGGAGGTGACACAGCCTGGGGCTCAGGGAAAGGACTTAGGAGCAGAAGGACTGGTTTCATAGAGGCCCATGAAACTAAGGCTCTGGACAAGGCAAGGGACTTCCCCTGGCCCAGTGTGAGCCCAGGTCTTTACAGGGGGGAGCATGATGCCACCAAGAGAGCTGCATGGGGAGCGGTGGAGGTGGTACGCAGAGGCCTGGCCCCATGCTCACCAAAGGGCCAGTGGTCTTACACAAGGCAAGGGACCAGGGGACCGGAATCAAAGGCCTGAGGTGATGTGAGCCCTGACTTCTTCTTTGCCACAGTCCCTTTGTCCTCAAGGCAAGTCACTTAATTTCTGTTCAATAAATGCAGAAACATAATTTTTGGTTATTAATGTCCCTAAATCTGTTTGGACATTTCCAGCTGAACATTAGTCACCAGTTTTGTACTAGGGAGAAAATTAGTTCCATCTTTCTTCTCAAGTGCGATTTTTAAATGTCCTATCACGTAGCTACTTGATTACAGTGTATTATTTTAAATGACCTCTGTACTCAGTCCTTTTATTTTGGCGTCCTCTCACTCCAGAAGGACTTGGCAATTTTCAGGCTGTGTCTCCGCAATAGGGCTTTCATAGGTCTGTGGTGCAGACTGGTTTGCTTTCCCCGACTCCTCGGCTAACATGCACAGGGGCGCTCTGAGGGTCGGGAACGCACCCACGAAGCACAGCCCAGACAAAATGGAAGCTCCTGTCCAGGCAGGTTCCCGGTGAAACTCAGGGGAGCTCCAACATTCCTTTCTTCTCCAGTTTATAAAGAGGCCAGCCTCAGAGGTGGACACCTACTTCCATGATTTGATGTCTGACCCTGGGACTCTCCTCTCTATCCTGCCCCCACCTCATCCACCAGCCTTTTGGTCTGAAATCCTTGTCATGGGGTAAAGCTTTTTATTTTGTTGTTGGAAACACAGCATATGGTTTGCCTGTGTGTCCCCTTCAAATCTCACGTTGAAATGTGGTCCCCAGTGCTGAAGGTCGGGCCTGGTAGGAGGTACTGGATCATGAGGCAGGTCCCTCCTGATTACTAGCACCATCCTTTTACTGATGAGTGAGTTCTTGCTCAGTTAGTTCACATGAGATCTGGTCATTTTAAAGAATGTGGCACCCCCCACCCACTCTCTCTCTTGTTCCCACGCTCACTGTGTGACATGCTGGCTCCCTCCCTCCTCTGCCTTGATTGGAAGCTTCCTGAGCCTCACCTGAAGCAGGTGCCAGCATTATGCTTTGTGCACAGCCTGCAGAACTATGAGCCAATTAAACCTCATTTCTTTATAAATTACCCAGCCTCAGGTATTCCTTTATTGCAGCGCAAGAACAGACTGACATACACAGCACAGGCGGAAATACAGGCTTCGCAGACAGTGGTGGCCTGTTTTCCTGACACCATCATTATTCCCAGGACAGGTGCTACTCTTAACTCTTCCAACCCCATCCACTTGTTACAAAACACACTTCCAGAAAAAGGCTAGGTTGTTACTGAGGTAACATGGGATGGATCTTTGGAGGTGGCAAGGCCTCCAGACTCCTCTGGGGAAGACAAAGTAAATCCTCCCTATGGAATGCTCCAGCTCATTTTCTAGATTCCAGAGAGACCTGCTAGTAAATTCAACTAAGAGGTTGGTGTTCAGCACAGAATATTTCCTACAGATGTCGGTGTTTCTTTCCAAATCCTTCCTCTCTTCAGGGTACTTTCCCACTGTTCTACTGTTCTACACGTAGGAGAGAAAGCATTTCTCAGATGGTGAGCTTTTATCTTCCAATGGTTGTCAACTAAAGAGACCTGGAAGTTCCCTTTCCACCTGGAATGTGAGCCCTGCGTGCGGGGCATGAGATAAGGACCAAGGAATGACCCAGGACAATTTCAGAGCACAGGGGTGACATATCCTCATGTCAGGATGTGGAGCTCATATTCAGACCCAAACACTCTGAATCTCTGAAGCAGAAGCTCTCTTACAATTCCTGGGGAGGAAATCAGTATGAATTAATAAAAAGCCTGAATATTGTGGATTTTTATTACATTCGAGATTTATAGTAACTCAATCCAGGCCAACAAAACGTTGCCTTCAGGTACTTACTTTAATGAATAGAAAGCATGTAAATGCTCTTCCAAAGAGAATAACACATTTTAGCAGCTTAAATATGTAAAAATAAAATTGTACAGTCTTAGTTGCACTAGGAAGTCTACTTATCAAAAAAAGAAACTTCTGTTTCCAGCCACATTATTTCAAATCGTCCCAAAACTTACATTGTTACTAGTAAAAATTTTTCCTTGTGATTAAGTATGGTTTTCCTCTTTCTGAAAGCAGCCTTAGTTTCATAAACAGTTGAACATTTAAGTACTGGACGAAAAAGTACTGTGAACCAGTAACCTCGTCTTTAATTTTGAATTGCTGTTTACTCAGCACTCTCTTTTCCTAAGCTCATAGCAGCCCTTCATTCAGTGCATCAGTAATTCAATAAATTACTTTTTGCCAAGGTTGCAAACATCAGCTAAAGTTCAGTCATCTATTGGAGATGTAATCAGTCTGTCCATTTAAATTCCTTTGCGCAAAGTCCAGATTTTGGCCCAAAGTAATATAAAAATGCAAGAGCCAGAAATTTAATAATTTTATACTGTGTTGTGCCAAGCCAGGACTATTCTTAGCTGGCCAACAAAATTCTTTCAAAGGATGTTTTTTGATTTTCATCAAATGTAGGTAGTGTTTAGGAGTCTGTAATATCATTTAGAAGGAACAAGTGGAAGTATTAAACCTGTATTGACTACCTGCAGTATATAGAGGATCTATGACTTACAATGGTTTCATTATAGTTTCTCAAATTTACAATGGGTTTATTGAGTTTTGGGTACATTTTCAACTTATGATACATTCTATTTACAAGGGGTTCATCAGGATATGACCTCACTGTAAGCCCAGGAACATCTGTACAAGCACTGCTTAGCACTGGAGTTACCAAAAAAAAAGGCACAATGGCTTGTGACATCCTGTGGATGCTCCAGGTCCACAGGAAGACAGAACTCACTTCCAGGGAGTGTTAAATGTGATGCTGGACACTCTTGTGGAAGAGTGGAGACCTGGAAGGGCCTCCCCAGGTAGCGCAGTGACATGATCTGGCTCTGTGTCCCCACTCAAATCTCATTTTGAATTGTAATCCAAATAGTGATCCCCACATGTTGGGGGAGGGACCTTGTAGAAGGTGATTAGATCGTGAGGGTGGTCCCCCCATACTGTTCTCATGATAGTGAGTGAGTTCTCATGAGATCTAATGGTTTTATAAGTGGCTCTTCCCCCTTCACTCTGCACTTCTCCTTCCTGTCACCTTGTAAAGAAGGTGCCTTGCTTCCCCTTCCACCATGATTGTAAGTTTCCTGAGGCCTCCCCAGCCATGCTGAACTGTGAGTCAATTAAGCCTCTTTCCTTTATAAATTACCCAGTCTTAGGCAGTTCTTTATAGCAGTATGAAAACAGACTAATACAAGCAGGCTTGGTTTACTGGGCCATTTCATAGGCAGCTGACAGAGATTGAGCATTCCAGACAGAGGGGCTGCCATGTACTTGCTTGGCAATAGGAAGTGGTGTGTCCTGTCGGGGAAGAGCAGGTGTCTGCATGGAGCTGTAGCCCAGGGACAGAGGGGATGGGACGAAAGAGATGGAAAGTTTTAGGATCACCCCAAACACTTGTGCACCATCTAGGAGTCTGGATTACGTCTGATGGACCAGCAGTTCTTAACCTGTCTTAAATTATGACCCCCTTTGAGATTCTAAGGAAGACTATGGACTCATTCTCCAGAAAAACGCATGTGTGCACACAGTCATTTTTATAGTTTCAGCGAGTCTTTCCTAACACCCCTCCTCCCATCCTGAGGCTCACAGGTTCCAGGTGTATCCCGTTTGTGCAGCCTGGCCAGCCTCACAGAGCCCAGCAGCATGCTCAGCTGTGAGTTTGAGAAGGGGCCCCCTGCTGGCTGTGTGTGGTAAGCCAGAATAGAGGTGATGGGGGAAACCGACTCAGCAGGTTGGATTCATAGGCAACATGACCATGCGGGTGAGAGGATGAGGGTGAGAACCAAGGCCCCGCAGTTTTCCGCCAGGGTGACTGGATGCATCCGGACCAGACATAGGCTTACGGGATGATGATGCACCCAGGATGTGAACTGAGTTTGAGGGTGCCAGAGGGGGAAGCCGCTCCAACATGTGGAATCCAAGCAGCCGATTCCAGCAGGGAGAGTCTGTCCAAAGGGAAGTGAAGAGAGTTTTTCAGCATGAAACTGATGGTGCCAATGTTTGTGCTTCATGGCGCTAAACTGTCATCTTTCTTTTTATTAGAAATGGGCTTAAAGAGCCAGGTGCAGTGGCTCATGCCTGTAATCCCAACACTTTGGGGAGCTGAGGTTGGAGGATTGCTTGAGGCTAGGAGTTTGAGACCAGTCTGGGCAACATAGTGATACTGTTTCTAAAAAATATTTAAAATTAAGCCAGGCATGATGCTGAGTGCCTGTAGTCCCAGCTGCTCCGGGGGCTAAGGCAGGAGGATCGCTTGAGCCCAGGAGGTCGAGGCTGCCATGATCATGCCACTTACTCCAGCCTTAGTGACAGAGCGAGACCCTGTCTCAGAAAATTTTTTTTATTTTGAAAATTGGGTTACACTGTACATTCTTGGGGTCTAGACAATATTCCTAATAAAATGCCATGTAGGCAGGGCATGGTGGCTCACACATGTAATCCCAGCATTTTGTGAGGCCAACGTAGGTGGATCACCTGAGGTCAGGAGTTCAAAACTGGCCAGGCCAACATAGTGAAAGCCTGTCTCTACTAAAAATACAAAACTTAGCTGAGCACGGTGGCGTACTCCTATAATCCCAGCTACTTGGGAGGCTGAGACAGGAGAATCGCTTGAGCCCATGAGGCAGAGGTTGCAGTGAGCTGAGATCATACCACTGCACTCCAGCCTGGGTGACAGAGTGAGACACCATCTCAAAAAAAAAAAAAAAAAAGCCATATAATGAATCACTGAATGATGGTTGTTGTCGTCAGAGAAGTCGGCTCACAGGGGGTGATATCTCCTGCTCCCACTTACAAAGCAGGTGGGAATGATCTCAAGAAGCTCTATGAGGTGACCCTCGGCCTCTGATGGGGACAAAAGGGAGTCACCGTGCTCTGTCTCTGGCTCCCATGACTCTTATCTAAAGACCTCAGGCTGGCTTGGGGCACCACATTTAAACTTCCTTTAAAAAAGGAGCAAATTGGCTGGGTGCAGTGGCTCACGTATGTAATCCCAGCACTTTGGGAGGTCAAGGTGGGCAGATCAGGAGGTCAGGAGATCGAGACCATCCTAACACAGTGAAACCCCATCTCTACTAAAAACACAAAAAATTAGTCGGGCATGGTGGCAGGCGCCTGTAGTCCCAGCTACTCAGGAGGCTGAGACGGGAGGATGACCTGAACCCAGGAAGCAGAGCTTGCAGTGAGTCGAGATCACGCCACTGCACTCCAGCCTGGGCGACAGAGCGAGACTCTGTCTCAAAAAAAAAGAAAAAAGAAAAAAAGAAAAAAAGGGAGAAAATCTATATGGGAGAAATGAAAATTATGAAGGAGCTTGGGGGAAAGGCCGAAAAAATCTTGGCTATTCATATAAATCAACTCCCAGGGCTGGCTTTATGGCTGTTGGGCAACCCCTGGCCAGTCAGCATCCTGGCAGTTGTCATTTGGCAGAGTCAGAGGGCAGACACACAATGACAGCAAGAGCAAAGGCGGGCCCTGCCCACGAGGAAGAGCCACGGCTGTTGAGCATCAGTGTGTATTTCTCAAGGAGCATGAAAGAGACTTTTTGCAAAATCGCAAAGAACTGGCCTGACTGGGAAGTGCAAGAATTATCTTCCCTTCAGAGAAAAGGGAAGTTTAACGGAGGCCTCCTTGGGCTGGAACACATCTCAAAGTCATGGTTCTCAGAAACCCAGGGTGCATTTATGGACAAGTCTATTATGGGAGTTGTAGTTGTATCTTGAAGATGCAAAGATTCATTTTGTACCTTTATTTTACACATCAGACCTTACCCAGGTACCATTCTGTGCCAGGCAGTGCCTAGGACTGAGGCAGATTTGGCTCCATTGATGTGCCCAGGAAATGGATTTCATTGCACACTGAAGGACCAGCCCTTAAATGTGTTGTCGTCAAATAAAAAAAGAAAATTTCACTCATTTCTGGTGATTTTCTCAATAACCTTTCTCATATATTTGAATGTAACTAGAAATATGTTTTTTGTCCAAGTCTTTCAGTTCACCAAAAACCAAAGTTAAATTTTACCCTTGCAACAATTTGAGAAGTTTGGCCAGCAATTTGATCTCCCTATTTAGAGTCAGAGCTGGAGGCCAGCTGCAGATGAGGAAAGGGAGATTTGTCCCGGGGCACACTGCCTGTTCCTGCCACCCGTGGGCTGCCTTCTTCCTGTTCTGTTCTGTGCTGCCCCTAGTGGACTGACCCCTTATCCCTCCCTCCTGTGCCTGCAACGCAGCTTATGGTGCTGGGCCTCGGGAAATGGAGGGCCCTCATCTGCATCCATAAGAAGAAAGCCCGGGTTATTCATCTGTTTAGACAGAAGTGCATTCCAACCTTTAGCAGGATCTGAAGGTGACAAGCTATGACTTCATTACTGTGCATCCATCTTTTGTCTGCTTGGCCCTAGCCCTCTGGGTGTGGTTTCCGCCTGGCAAATTACTTCCAGGAGGTGCTTGAGAAGGCAGTAGCGTGTGGAAACATCTTATGTGCAGCATGCTTTTGTTTACAAATGATTTATTACTGGTTATGTCAAAATACACATCCTGAATGAACGGGCAGTGCTGGGTAGAAATCAGTGACGTCAATCGTGGTTATTTTACTTAGCAGTGGATTTTTTTTTTTTTCCTTTTCAGTGTAGTAGTAATTTGTAAATGCTTTAAGGAGGTTATGCTTTCTTTAGTGGCTTGGCATCTTGGAAATTGGAGCAGCCAGGCTTGGCGTGCTGTGTCCATTTTTAGCCCTAGCAGGCAGGAAGTGTGGCCATGCTCTCCCAGGGTAACTGCTGCGCGTTTGTGGCTAGAATGATGCTAGGTGGGAGTTCCTCAACTGTTTGAATGCAATGGGCTTAGCTCATGGTAAGAAAGTGCATGGAGCCTGGGAAGCGATTGGTATATGGTTACCCTGAGCTCAGCCTCTAGTAACAAATGACACAAGGCGTTTGTGAAGGCTGGAAAGCCTCTGTGAGAAGAGCACCTTGCATCCCACGGGGAAGGGGCAGCCCCCTGGAGCATGAGGGGTCTCTTGCTGCCTCTGCTTTGGGTCTGGCTGAGGGGCCACTTTGCTGCCTGACCCCCAGCCAGGATACGAGTTCCCATTGCTGGTGGGCGTGTGACAGCCCACGTGGCCACAGCACCCTCCCCTCTGCTTCTTCAACCCTCCTAGGTCGGGGAGTTCCAGTGGCAGGGCAGAGAGACCATTCCCATGGCTGACTCAGCTACAGTCCACCCAGAGTGCGTTTATCGGCAAGTCTACTACAGAGGTGCTGTACCTGAGCCTGGAACAAACCTTCTTCTTTCATGGACTTCCCTGGTCTCTCCAGGACACCTCAGTGCAAATGCAGCTGTGTAATGCCACCCCACACACTGAGGGGAGGGGAGCGGGTGGGCTCCATGTCAGTCAGGGACCTTAGGGATGCACGAGATGGAAATATGACTCAAGTTCAGTCAAGTTCGTAGGGGCGTTGACTTACAGAACTGAAAGCTCAGGTACAATTGGATCCATAGGCCAGATGTTGCCATGAAGGCCCTGACTCCCTCTCATATGTGCTCTGACAGACTCAGTCCTGTGGAGCCTCCAGCAAACTCACATTCTGTCTTCCCTGTGGAAGGAGAGAGCTTTCCCCTACAGATCAACCCAGACGTGAGTCTCCTTGGCTCTGACGAGCCAGGCTTGGATAACTCAAAGCTTCCTCAGTGTCTCGGGCTCGCCCTGTTTTGATAATCCAGGCTTGGGCCCCGTGTCCTTCCAGGGACCAGAGGTGGAAACACAGCTCCTTTGGCAAGGGTCCTATTTTCAGTGGGGGTCCAGGGCAATAAATGAAATAATCATTGTGATAATACCAGCGATCACTGGTGTTGAGGGTGCCCTTGCTGAGTGCCAGCCAGGTCCTGCTCTAAGCACTTGGACATGTTAACTCGGTCGGTGCTCACAACTGCAATACCAGGTGAGGTATTTTTGACAATCAGTGCATTTTTGACAGAAGGAACTGGAGGCCTAGACAGGGTAGCAGCAGGGTGGGGATTTGAAAAGGGACTGAGACCAATAATCCCCAAGACGGAGGGGTGATGCCTATGTGTGGGAGCAGGGGCCACACGGCTGCTTGGGATGGGGTGGGAAGAGGCGTCCTG
Source organism: Macaca mulatta (assembly GCF_049350105.2). Classification (NCBI taxonomy): domain Eukaryota; kingdom Metazoa; phylum Chordata; class Mammalia; order Primates; family Cercopithecidae; genus Macaca; species Macaca mulatta. The sequence goes on from NC_133414.1 coordinate 139,964,797, forward strand.
TGGCCCCCAGGCTCACTCAGGGAGCAGTCAGATGGAAGGCTGGGGTAGACACCTGGGCCCGCCTGGGAAGGGTTTTAGAATCACAGGAGGGACTTGAGCTCCCTCTTGAACTGGGGGAGATGATGCCAGGGATGTGGAGGTCTATAGGGACTGGGTTGGGGCACAGAGCTGGGGGCCAGGAGAGGCTCACCGAGCTATTACCCAGCAGGGCTGTGCCTCACAGTCACAGGGGAAGTTCCTAAGAGCCTCCTGCTCGGACCCTGCTCTCATGATTGGCTCCAAGTTCTACAGTGAGGCCAGGACAGTAGAATTTTTTACAAAGCTCCCCCAGAGAATTCCAAGTGTGGCCAGGGTGGAGAATGCCAGGGTCTTCTGCAGGGTCCCAGAATGAGGTCAGGACTTTCTTCGATGGGGAGCGCAGGATGGGAGCCCAGGAGGAATGGGCAGGGTGCTGTGGCTCAGGGTGTCGGTGGAAGAGAGGCATCGATGCTGAGTCTGACGCCCTGTGCTGGGGAAGAACTCTGCTCTTGCAGGAAGTGAAATTGCTGGAAGAAATTGCTAAAGGAAAGCAATTGAATAGAATTGTCCATGACAAGTTGTTAGTGGATTCATGAAGTCCAATTTTAAGAGCTGCTTTTTGAAAGAAGGATCCTGGAGAAGGGCTCACTAATGAGCAAGTTGCTGGTGTTGGGATGTCAGGCAGCTGCGCTGATGGAGGTCAGTCCCAGCTCCCCTGAAGCCACAGGAGCCACCACATGTGGTCATTTACACAGTTCCATTCATTCATTCACTTTCTCAAGTTCGTTCAACACATATGAACGGAAGGCCTTCTGGTGCTGAGACTCCAATGGTGAACAAAACCCACAGGTGCGCTTGCGTTCTTTGCCGCTGGATGCCTAACCTGAATCTGGGGGTCCTGTGAGAGGCAGTCTCCTAAGGGGCTGGCTGTGCTGAGCCCAACCCTGCTCTGGAGACTTCGTGGGGCGAGGGGGCTGGGGGCCATCGAAGGCTGCTCTGAGGTCGTTGTGTTGTCCGTGTGGGATTGAGAAGGCCTCATGCCAGGACCTGTGCTCTTCTCTCCCAGGTGGGCCAGGGCCATGTGTATTCATTAGGGGCCTGTCATCCACTTGGGTGCTTAGGACAGAGTGGTTGCCCCAGCTCTCTGCTCCACAGAACCCCAGTTGCCACACGTGATACTTTTGCTAGACCTTCTTCTAAAGAGTTCCACTGAGCCCGTAAGAGATGTGTATTCCTGCCACTCTCTTCCCAGCCACAACATAGAAAAGGGACTGAACTCTATGCCAAGGTGGGTGGGCTGAGAGCCCCAGGCACAGCGGCTTCTGTTGGGCCATTTCTGCCCAGGTTCCTTTCTCCGGCTCCCTCCCTGCTCCTATCCCTCCCTCTCTGCCCTCTCTGGCTTTTCCCATCGTCAGCTTCACCTCTTAGAACCTCGTCTTCCAGAACCTCAGGCCCTCCCTCAGGCCCTCAGCTAGTGACCCCAGTTTTGGCGGAGGGACTGCTCTGACCTCAGCCCCAGCCCTTAGTGGCAGCAGTGGCAGCTCTGTGGGCAGCTGTGGCTAACTTGAGCCTCTGGCGGCATTCCCACCTGCACTCCTGCCCCGGGCAGAGGCCTGGAGAGCTGGTGCTCAGCCCGGCACAGCGGCTGGCATGCCATTCTTTTGACATGAGTAATAGCAAAGCAAGTCCAAGAAATGTCCAGTGTTTTCTCCCTGTTGTTGCCCAATTTCAAAGAGATAATCCAATCACCTTATCAGGTGAGGGGTGGGGCAGCCTTCCCAGAAGCAGACAGAGTGCTGGGGACACCCTGACATGGCTCAGGAGTCCTGGCTGTCCAGAGCGAGTGCTACAAGTCTGGGAAGAACCTCACAATGGAATCACTTGCCTATTTGCTCCTGATGTGAAAACCAGTTTGAATTTTTTTTTTTTTTTTTTTTTTTTTTTTTTTTTTTTTTGAGACAGACTTTTGCTCTGTCACCCATGCTGGAGTGCAGTGGCACAATCTCGGCTCACTGCGACCTCTGCCTCCCAGGTTCAAGTGATTCCTCTGCCTCAGCCTCCTGAGTAGTTGGCATTACAGGCACTCGCCACCATGCTTGGCTAATTTTTGTATTTTTAGTAGGGACTGGTTTCACCATGTTGGTCAGGCTGGTCTTGAACTCCTGACCTCGTGATCCACCCACCTCAGTCTCCCAAAGTTTTGAATTATTTTTAAAGGCTCCAAGGAGAGCATTTGTTTTGAGAGAAATTCTGTCAAGATATCCAGCCCAGTGTGAAGACACAATCTTCCTTTAACGTAGGATTCAAACCACACACAGTTTACTTCTGGGTATCTCTGTCAGGATCTTGTTCATTTCCCACTGCCTGATGTCTGGGTGGTGGAAGCTGAGGCCCCTGAGAAATCAGAACAGACCCAGGGAGTGGTGGGAGTGCTACTTTTCCACGTCTGGTCTGGGTTTTGGGGGGTGATGTCCCCACAGAAGGCTTAAGCTGGAAAATATCCATGATGAGCCCAGGGTGCATTTGGTGGAGGTTTAAATACTGTGTCAAGATGCATACAAATAAAATTAACCACGGTGCGTGGCAGAAGATGTCTCTGGGAAACTGAGTGTCTGAACAAATGAAAGAAACACAAGAGAACAAACTCTTAAGCTTTTTGTAGAGAAAGAGTTTGTGCTCGAAATGGGGACAAGTTATAGGGTGGCAGTCATGACTGTTTTCAGCAGGGAGGGCAAGCGAAGGTGGGTGAGCTTGGTTTGTTGTTGTTGTTGTTGTTGCTGTTTTGAAACAGAGTCTCCCTCTGTCGCCCAGGCTGGAGTGCAACAGTGCGATCTTGGTTCATTGCAACCTTTGCCTCCCGGGTGCAAGTGATTCTTGTGCCTCAGCCTCTCCGGTAGCTGGGACTACAGGCACCCACCACCGTGCCCGGCTAATTTTTGTATTTTTAGTAGAGGCAGGGTTTTGCCATGTTGGCCAGGCTGGTCTCGAATTCCTGATCTCAAGATCCCAAGCCTACACCTCGGCCTCCCAAAGTGCTAGGACCACAGGCACGAGCCACCGCATCTGGCCAGGTGAGCTGTTTTTAAGACACAAGCTCAGGCAGACATGGGATTGTCAGCAGGATTTTTACCATCAGGTAACAGTCAATGTGTTCCCCTCTGCCCAACGTCCCTCACTGTACTCAAGAAATATCTGATGACCCAATAATAAAAGCTTACAAGATTAACTGGGATAACCCAGTTTAACATTCAATGAAGTCCCACTGGGCTGCAGAATATGGAAACATTGACCCATATAACTTGGCATTTGTATCCTTTCTGGAAACTCTCAATAATGTATAATTTTAAAATCTAGGAGTTACGGAGCGTAAAGTAGCTGAGCTTTCTAGAAAGCAGACATTGTAATGAGTAAGCAAAGCAAGAAAACCTCAGTCATTGGTACCACCTCTATTTTAAGCAGAGGCATGTGGAGCTCCCTGGGATACTTGGAAATGCACATTCCCAGGTACTGCACAGGCCGTTCCTATGAACTATGCTAATGCAGTCTTCAGCACAGCCTTCTGTTTTCTGAGCTCCAGGGCAAGGTTGGCAGTTTTGTCCCATCTCACCTGTCTGAAGCCAGAACACCTGAGGACTTGGCTCGGGCTGGAAGATCCACTTCCATGGCCGGTGGATGTTGGCCATGGACAGGAGAACTTTGCTCCTTGCCGGGTGGACCTATCCACAGGACTGTGTCTGTGTCCTGATGATCTGGGAGCTGGCTTCCCCCAGAGAGAGTGATCCAGGAGAAAGCAAGAAAGATGCTACAGTGTCCTTAGGACCTAGCCTGGGAAGCCACATTCTGCTGTTTCTTTGACATCCTGTTGGTCACCTGATTTAACCTTATTCCTCCAGGAAAGAAGGGCTGGCGGTTTCCCAACAGTATGTATGGGTGAGGGATCCTCATTCTTTTATGACCCCGGGTGGATTAGTTGAGGCTCCCAGCAGCATCCCGGCAAATCTGACTGGTTAGCTTAGTGAGAAAGGGAGCTTGGCAGACGGCTACCGCAGGGTTCTCAGAATCAATGGTGAAGCTGGATAACTAGGCTGAGAAAACAGGCAGGAGCCCAGAAGCTAGCAGCCCGAACCATGGTCAAGGCCAGGCCACAGGAAGCTTTTAGTAAGAATGTGGCCTGTGGTCCATGGCCACTGAGCCTACTAGGCCCTTCCAGCTGTGGCCTCTGCGACAGTTCCAAAGCATCCAGGGGGCTATCACCCTAAAGACCAACATCTTGGGTAGGATTGATGGTTGGAGTCTGTGTCACCCCCTGCCAAACCCTAACTGCATGGGGGAGGGAATGTGAGTGGACAGGAAGGATCTCCCCCGGGAGGTGGAGCACTTTGGAGTAGCAGCTGACAGGTAAAAGGCACCTCACCAGCCCACAAAGGACAAAAGGCCAGCCTGTCTATACTGAGCTCAAGTGTCATTTTTGGCTTCAAGTATACCTGGTATTACAGTATTAACGTATTCCTGAAAAGTTATGTTAATTGAAATTGTGCTTTATATACACTGGGTAAGCTTAATACCCTTCAGAAGTCCATAGCTAATCCTTTTGTGAAGCAGCTAATCTTTTTAGAGAACAAATGGTCACTTCTTAACCATTTCTTTCAAGATTAGGAGTCTGTTGTGTTTTCTCACGGCAGAGTAGCCAGTGTTTAAGTTTCCTCTTTTGCTCATGGTGAAGAAATGTTACTTTATAGAAAGCTGCTTGCAGCCTCTCATGCCAAATGAAAAAACAATGAGGGGTTTTTTCCTTGATTTTTAATCTCCACTGTAATCAACTGTCTTTTGCAAGGAGTACAGATTGTTGAAAATTTTAAAGAGCTTATATGATTTTATTCTTACCAGCAAGGCTATTTTAATATGAGCATATTTTAAAACTAAGAATGGCAGGATCTGAATGAGTGAAGAAGCAGGCACTGTGAGTTGTTCTGTGGCAAAGCACATTTGGACATTCACCTCCAACGTTTCTGTTTTTCTTCTGTAAGGAGCTTTCAGACTATATATAGCAGAGGTATTTTGTTCGGTTTCCTAGAGTTGCTTTCACATTTCCTGGATAACAGCATGCCGGGAGAGGAGGCTGGGGTGGGCGTGGGGAGTAAGCCTGAGAGGTTTAGACTCTACTCCACCAGGTCTAGCGATGGGTTCTGTGTGTCCGAAATAGTCATGGTGTCCACAGGAGAGGAGAGACCTAACAAAGGAGGAACTAGGCAGGGAATGAGTTGGGAAGCCACTGTCACAGTCAAAAACCGGAGAGGAGAAAGAGGGGAAGTGAGAGGGACCAAGGGAAAGAGAGTTGTCTCTCTTGTTTTTGAGATAGAGTCTTGCTCTGTCACCTAGGCTGGAGTGCAGTGGTATAATCTTGGCTCACTGCAACTTCTGCCTCCTGGATTCAAGAGATTCTCCTGCCTCAGCCTCCTGAGTAGCTGGGATTACAGGTGCACGCCACCACACCTGACTAATGTTTGTATTTTTAGTAGAGATGGGGTTTCACTGTGTTGGCCAGGCCGGTCTCAAACTCCTGACCTCGTGATCTGCCAGCCTTGGCCTCCCAAAGTCCTAGGATTCCAATCGTGAGCCTCCACGCCGGGTCTCTCTTAACCCAAGAGAGAGGATGGCAGGCGAGTAAACTGGATGCCTCCGCCCCGGTGGTTGGGTTCTCACTCACCATTAGGGAGCTAGCATGTTGAATATTAGTGTATTTCTCGATATGTCTAACTCAGCTACTTTTTCCTCCAGCATTGGAACACACAGCTATCATTGACTGACGCCAGATGAAGTACTGGCTTGTATTTTCAGGGGCTGGATTCTTAAAAAGCACATTCCTTTAAACACTAGAATCCTACTCAATGTGGCAAGACAATCCCTGTGAGAGGGCATAGCAGGTAACGGTGGATCCATTCAGCAGGGTTGAGTTTGCTCAGTTTTAATATATGTAAGATGTGGGCCCATATTATGATTAGCAAAACCAGTGCTTGGAGATGGAAACTAAGTTGTTCAGGGTCATGTAACCAGAGGGTAACAGAGCTGGGATCAAGCCCCAGTTTGTCTCCCCAACCCAGGGCATCTCTGCAGACCTGAACAGTCCCCCTCCTGGTGGAGAGGAGCTTCCTGGAGGGGGTGCCGCCTGGGAATCAGGGCAGCCTGTTTTATGCCACCTTCTGGAATTGCAGACTATGATTCGGAGGTTGTCACGCCTTTGAGTAAAATACATAGCTGAAGAAAACTCAGAAAGTAACATTTTTGAGTGGGTAGCTTAGTTGCATCAGTGAAAGGGAGTCATTTTCTTGATTCGATTGTACTTTTAAAAGAGAATACTAATACCTATTTACCTGGTGCATTTTAATGAATGAGTTATTATTTATTATTATTGTACAGTATTGTTGAAAGCATGATGGCTTTCTTTCTTTTATACAGCTTTTTCCATATTTCATATTCCATTTAAGTATAGAACACAGTAATCATCATTTTTTTTGGCTAACAGAATTGATGCACTCTTCAAAAACTATTAGAGAGAATATTGATTTCCTGGAGATAAGAATCCTGATTTGCTTTTTTTCTTCAAGATTGTAAATTGCATTAGTGGTAACCGTCAGATTTATGGTTAACGTAAAACTTCAAGAAGGGTAAATTGGATGACTCACAAACCTCCCATCATCAGTGTTTGCTGTTTACGCTTCCCTGGACAGCCTGTCTCATGCAGCATCCAAACAGACTTTAAAATTCCTTTAATTTAACACAGAACCTTCCACTGATGAGTTTTTTGCTTTGTTTATCTGGTCATCTCTGTGCCTTGTTTCCTGTCCTGCTCTCTCTTTCAGTAAATCTTGTTTGCTATCAACAGCCCTGTGTTTGTGTCCTTAGAGCTTGGAATTCCTGAGCGGGAAGGAAATGCTAGGAAACTTAATGCAGATATGTAATTCTTTTACTGTTTTCAAATGTACAGGGACCATCGGTTGAACTGATGTATCCTTCCTTCTTCTGGAAGTGCTCAGTGGGAATTCATTTCCCCTTTTGCATATCTTTAATGGCTTAATTCCAGGCACCTAGACCCATGTCTCCTGGATGCATGACAGATTAGCTGTGCTGGGTTAGACTCACAGGCTTATCTGGAATTCCGCACCCATCTACAATGCTGATTGAGTGAACAGCGAACATCTTACTATGGGTACAAACTTGGAGGTGTTTATTTGGAAATTTATATCTACCTTCCAAATAACATCTTGGAAAGCACACTGTTTGGTAGATGAGGCCTTATTGATGATGTCACTTAGAAAAATATCGTAGCATTCATTTTTATATCAATCTTCATTCAGCCCAATATTTGTGGCTGAACAAAGCACTGACAACATGTCAGAGGTGAAGGTCATGGTCAGTTGCCTTTCACATGGGAAAACAAAGATTAGCTGTGTAGCTATGGAAAGCAAATGTCTGTTAAGTACAGAGGTTGTTGTTAATAGCTTTATGTATTCAATTTGTTTGCAATTGTCAACATCTCATTAGTTGTAAGCCCAATGACACTGCTTGCTGTTTCAAGTTACTTTTAAATTACACACATGCTACTTAATCTTAAAAGCAAAATTAAACGTTGGACAGGTTTACATTTCAAGCTACAACATGAGACCATTGTATTTGGGGGTAAGGAGTTTAACATGCATTGTAAAATAAAATTAGGGGGTACTTTGCATTCACAGCGGCTTATGTAATTAGGTTCAGTCAACTGTAATCTTGCAGGTTAATGTCTTCCATGATGTATGCTGTGTAAATAGTAAACTTACATATCCCTTAATACATCTGAATTATTATATAAATCCTTAATACTAATACAGTAAAGTATTTTAAGCAAATTACTTGGAAGTGTGAGTTGCATGGCAAGTAGGTAACACTGATATATTTTTAAGAGATCAGCAAAGATAAATATTTCATTTATTTAACAAATATAGGTATTTATCAAGTGTCTACTTGGTCCAGGTACAGGGGACACAAAGATCTGAAGACCATAGTTACTGTCCTCCAGAATCTGCTAACTGAGTGTGACGTTTCCGGAGGGTTCCCTGGAACACGGATCCCCAGTGCCCTGTTGGGTGTAGACAGAAGAGTTGGGAACCACAGGCTGCAATGGGTGGGTTCTCTTTGGAGTTTGTGGATAGAGTTCAGAGGGCCTGCAAATCTAGATGGAGAAAACATTTGCACTTTTATTTCCATATAATTGGCTTCTTTTGTAATCCTGCATATCCTCTGTGCCTTTAAAACATTGTTTTTAGGCCTGGTATGGTGGCTCACGCCTGTAACCCTAGCACTTTGGGAGGCTGAGGCAGGCGGATCACTTGAGGTCAGGAGTTGGAGACCAGCCTGGCCAACATGGCAAAACCCCATCTCTACTAAAAACATAAAAATTAACCAGATGTGGTGGTATGTGCTGGTAATCCCAGCTGCTTGGGAGGCTGAGGCAGGAGAATCACTTGAACCCTGGAGGCGAGGTGAAGGTTGCAGTGAGCCGAGATTACACCATTGCACTCTAGCCTGGACAAGAGAGGGAGATTCCATCTCAATGAAAATAAAAACAAAAGCATTGTTTTTAGAATTTATTTTTTAAATTACGTGCGTGGAGTGAAAGTCACTCATTTTTGGTGTACAGCTCCATGAGTTTGGACAAATGCAGAGTTGTGCAATCAGTAACACTATCAAGACATGCACATCTTACCACCCCACCTCCGAAAAATAAAATCTGTCATCGTGCACCTTTATGTCAGACCCTGTAAGCCCACCCCTAGCCCTGGTATCCACTGATCTGTTCTCCATCTTTGTAATTTTGCCTTTTCTGGAATGTAATATATATGGAATTATTTATAGCCTTTTGAGTCTGGCTTCTTTCACTTAGCACATGGATTTAAGAAACAGCCTTGTGTGTATCAATAGTTCATTCCATTTTATGGCTGAGTAGCATTCTGTCGTATGCATGTAGCACAGTTTGTTTATCCATCTCCAGTTGGGGGACATTTGGGTTGTCTTCAGTTTGGGGCACTTAATGAATAAAATGGCTGTAACATATGCATGTAGGGTTTTGAGTAAACCTAGGTTTTCATTTCATATGGATAAGTAGATAGGACGGGATGGCTGGCTCACATGCTACGTGTGTTTAACTTTATAAGAAACTTCCCAACTACTTTCTGTCATGGGTTCACCATTTGCTTTTCCACCAGCAGTTGCTCTGCATCTTTGCCAACATTTGCTATTGCCAGTTATTTTTTTTTTAAATTTCTTTCTTTCTTTTTTTTTTGAGAAGAAGTCTTACTCTGTCTCCAGGCTGGAGTGCAGTGGCGCAATCTCGGCTCACTGCAACTTCAGCCTCCTGGGTTCAAGCGATTCTCCTGCCTCAGCCTCCCAAGTGGCTGGGATTACAAGCACGTGCCACTACGCTCAGCTAATTTTTCTACTTTTAGTAGGGACGGAGTTTCACCACGTTGGTCAGAATGGTCTCAATCTCCTGACCTCGTGGTCCACCAGCCTTAGCCTTCCAGAGTGCTGGGATTACAGGCATGAGCCACTGCGCCCAGCCTGCCAGTTATTTTTTCCTTTGTAAGTTTTTGCCATCCTTATAGGTGAGTAGTAGTATTTCATGTCAGTTTAAATTTGCATTTCCCTAGTGACTCACAGTGTTCAGTATCTTTTCAGGCCCTTATTTGTATATAAAGTTGTTTATCTCCTTTAATAGTATGTGTTCAAACCTTTTGCTTATTTTTAAAATTGTGTTGTAAATGCTACATATTTTATTGTATGCAATTAAAAGTATTATTCTGATGATAAGTTCCCCAAGTGGCCCAAAGGATTCATGTTCAAAAAAAGATTAAGAACCTTTGAAAGACACACTGACTTTAAAATGTTCTTTACATTTTTGCATTTTCTCATGACACGTCTACTTTGCTCAAAGTCTGCCTCAAGGCAGAAGCTGGCCTGTGATAGAATATTTCTCACCCCATTTCTTTCTTTCTTTCTTTCTTTCTTTCTTTCTTTCTTTCTTTCTTTCTTTCTTTCTTTCTTTCTTTCTTTCTTTCTTTCTTTCTTTCTTTCCTTTCTCTCTTTCTTTTCTTTTCTTCCTTTCCTTTCCTTTCCTTTCCTTTCCTTTCCTTTCCTTTCCTTTCCTTTCCTTTCCTTCCTTCCTTTCTTTCTCTTTCTCTCTCTCTCTCTCTTTCTTTCTTTTTCTTTCTGTTTTTCGTATATGAAGAGGGATTTCCAAATGTCACCGTCAAGTTGGTCATTCCCTCTGCCCCCTTCCCAGGAGCCGCAAGCCATTTCTCTATGCTGATTTCTGAAACTCTACCGCCCTCTTTGCATCTTTACCCAAATGGAAGGAATCCTAGGTTGTGGGGAAAATGTGAACTAGCGTATTCCAGAAAAATGACCCCACTCCACCTTAGGAATTAGGAGTTTTTTCTTAATGCAGGACAAAAGTCTGAGTGTGTATTTTATCATCACTTATCATGCACATTTTATTATTGTTTATCTCCACAACACCATGGGCTTGGGATATTTTTCTGCCTTAATCTCTGTTTTTTCATCAGTTTCCCAGTAGGGACTCATCTCCTAGCAAAAATGTTTTTTAACTATTTGGGATATTTTTTAAAGCCTTTTGTGGACCCTTTTATATGGTCGGCTAAGTTTTGACTTAGTCGTCACTCATTCTTTGAGTCAAGTTTCAATACCGTCTTCAATGGTTAATGTTTCTTGGAACCATAAAGCTCATTTATGATGAATATATTAATTTTATTGTGTAGTTCTTCTATTAAGGAATATAAAAAGAAATTTAGGGCACTTAAAGTGGTTCTGTATTATTTGTATTTGAATTCAACTTACCATTGTCCTCCTCCCATCAAAAAGAAAAAAACATTGACAAATAATATTACATGCAAAGTCTATATCGAAAATTAACAGGCCGGGCGCGGTGGCTTACGCCTGTAATCCCAGCACTTTGGGAGGCCGAGATGGGCGGATCACGAGGTCAGGAGATCGAGACCATCCTGGCTAACACGGTGAAACCCTGTTTCTACTAAAAAAAAATTCAAAAACTTAGCCAGGCGTGGTGGCAGTGCCTGTAGTCCCAGCTACTCGGGAGGCTGAGGCAGGAGAATGGCGGGAACCCGGGAGGCGGAGCTTGCAGTGAGCCGAGATCGCGCCACTGCACTCCAGCCTGGGCGACAGAGCGAGACTCCGTCTCAAAAAAAAAAAAAAAGAAAGAAAATTAACATGCCGCGTCGAAGAACTCTGCCATGTGTGAATTATTAATATTACTGTTTTAGAATGAGCTTTATCGATAAATGAATGTCCTGCATTTTGTAGTTGGCCTTTTGTGGCCAAATATATGCAAACTTGTGTTATGTGCTTATGTTTTGGAGTATAGGAGCTATAAAAAAAGATGGTTCCCCTCCATATGTGTACAGTTCTTCCGGGGAAATGAAGACATACACAGGTGGAATGATAAGAACAGTGACAAAGAAGGGCCGCATGGAGTTTCCTTCCGGCCTTTTGCACGTGGCAAGCAGGCCCCTCATTGCAGCTGCGGTTTTTTACTCTGCTTTCCCTGCAGCGACAAAGACAGGAGCGTGGAGAAGGGCACGTGTGCTCTTTTGCAGCTCGAACCTGTGCTCGAACCACCCTCCCACACTCCACTCCCTGCTCAGATTCCTCATGCAGCAGTGACAGAGTACCACGCACTCAGTGGCTCACCCTCAGAGAAGCCTGGGCCTGGTCTACCCAGCTGCTTCTCTGCTCATCGTCTCACTTGACGAAGTCGACGGGCTGCAGGGTCATGTGCCTTTCCAGAGGCTCAGGATGAATTCACTCCCAAACTCATTCAGGTGGTGGCAGAATGCAGTTCCTTGAGGTTGTGGGACTAAGATCTCAGCTTCCACGCAGGCTGTGGACTGGGGGAGGTCCTCAGAGCTAGAGGCTGTCCCGATGCCTTAGCAGGTGGCTCCTTCCTCCATCTTCAAAGCCAACCATGTGTTCCCAGTCTCTCTGACCCCCCTTCTCCCTCATCTCTCTGGCTCTCCTGCTCCTCATCTGCCTTTAAGGGCTCGTGTGGTAACACACGGTGCACCCGGTGATCCAGGATAATCTCCCTACTTACAGTCTGCCGTTTAGCAAACATAATCCATCTGCAAAGTCCCTTCACAACGGTACCGGGATTACTGTTTGATGGAAAAGAACAGGACTGGAAATCTTGGGGGACATTTTTGGATTCTGCCTACCACCCCCTCCGTACACACATAAACAGCAAAATGACAAAATTCAAGGCTCTCCTGAGTGACTGTTTGCAGCAAAGAAAGTTGTTTCCATTTCAGAGACAATATGTGCTGAGATGATTTTGTGATATTTACACATTTGGTGTTTTATCCTCGTGGACTACATTATACATATCTTTAGGAATACTCTTTACATAAATTAAGATAATTTTCTCTTTCCTGAAAACATAACAGCATGCCACGCGTTCTGGATGAAAATGAGGAACTGTTTACACCACGGGCCCAATTAAACTCCGCAAGAATTCTGATGTGTGATAAAAATGTGCTCAGATGTATAACATATTTTAAGTTTCCTAGGACTTTCCTTGCAAACATAATCACAAATTAATATTAAAAAGCTATTTAATTACAATATCAAGAATGTATCAAAGGCTCCCTGGCATTTAACAGAGAAAGTTATGCTAAACATACGTCATTATTCTCCTCCATGCAGTTGTTCGGGGTGACCTCGCTTAGCTGGGATTGACAAATCCACCCCAGGTGGCAGGGTGGAAGAGCTTGGAGTTTGGAGTTAGAAGGTCTGGGTTGAATTTTCTCTTTCCAGGCCCCTACCCCTCCAGGCTGGGCCAGTTTGGGAAGCCAGTCCCATGGTTTCCTTAAACCTTGATTTTCCTCATGGGCATGATAATCCTAATTTGAGATTTAATGAAGTCATATCGAAGAAAATACTTCGTAACCTATGAAGCACAGATGCTTGCTAAACAACTTCCTGTAAACATACGTTATCCCCCTCCCCGCCCCCACACGTGCGCGCGCACACACACACACACACAACTCCGGTGATTGGAACTCACTCATCTTTCTTTCTCACAGTTGGTTTGAAAACTTTTGGGTTTCTGAAATGAAGGTTCTTTGCAGAGGACAATCTTGAAAAAAAAAACGATGAAGTTTGATTTCCCTGTTTTCTTTGCACTGTAGGGGTGTTCACTGAGGTTGCAGAGCACCAGCCGTGTCTGCAGAGGAGTTTGCACCTCACTGGTGTGCACTGTATTGCTTCACCATTGAGAGCCTGAATGTGAACCTTGTTGTCTTAAGGTGATATTCTTGTCCTTCATGTGTTAGAATATGTATTTGCTTTGAAGAGAGAGTCAGACTCCCTGTCTTTTGGGACATGCCTTTGAGATCTGCCTTTCGGTAAATAAGATGCTCTCCTCAAATTGAGCTGGGTTACCTCTCTACATTGGAAAATCTAAATACTTCATAGAAAGCTTGGTGATGGCTTGAGTTTCCCAGAATGCCGCATTCATCCCCAAGGATGAGTCATGTCTTTGGGGGATGATGGGGCTTCGACACTGGACACGTGGACACTGGACAGGAAGTTAGAATCCAGTCTCCCAGCCCTCAACCCCATGCTCCTTTCCGTGGGGAAGGAGGAGAAGCTCCGCCCCACCCCACTGGCCTGCTCTGCTGAGATTGTGGAGCGCTGGGAAGCAGGGGCCGAGCCTTCCCCACTCTGGGCCTAGGGGCTCTGGACATTGTCTACACCGGGGAGGTGGTCAGCATAGGTGCGTGGGAACTTTCTGGAAGGAAGGAATGACCCTTCTAGCCATGGGACGGTGGTCATCCGTGAGCCTCAGCCTCAGGAGGTGGGTTCCCTTCAGGCTCCAGCTCTCAGGGCAGCGCCCCCTGGGAGCCTCCTTTTTTAGGCCTGTGAAGAAAGGGCTGCCAACGTTTGGGGCCCCCACTATGAGCACAGCCCCCTCTCTCCTCCTCCATCCCTGTCCCTGCCTCTACGTACCTCTGCGGCATTTGCAAAACCCTTTTCTTAGCAGGTGGTCCCATCTGTGTTTGCTCTTCTCCTCCCGTTTCCATGGAGAGGCTGGCACCGGGACGCGTGACTGACAGTGCTGTCTCCCCCAGCAGTCCCCTCTGAGTCTGTCGGGTGCGGTGTGGGCTCTGGGCTCCACCCTACTCCTTCCTTAGCCCCCTCCCACTGCCCAGGCTGCTGGGGCTCCCAGCTCCCGTGGTGCAAATGTGGCCTTTGCTGGAGGCAGGATGCAGTTGTGCCAGGAGTAAGCAGAGCTTTTGTGACCAAAATCAACCCGGGGGCATCTCAGGCTCTAGCGCTGGTGGGCGTGTGAGATCATTTCAGCCCAACCCACGTCCCAGGCTTGAATCCCATTACCAGGGGCAACGGATCCTTCTTGTCCTTTCCCAGCCTGGTGATGGACATCCACTGTGTCTCCACGCAGCTGGCCACTCTGTGGACAGCTGTTTGTGACTCAGCTCCTCCCAGCCTGAGCGGCATCTGGGCCCTGCAACTCCATCCTTTGCTCCCCTTTCTTCCCCCGGGGAGCCTCTCATCTCCCTGGTTGGACCCCATCTCCAGCTGAGGGCACCTTCTCTGACCTGTTCTGAGGAGCACCCTGGCTTGATGACACTTCCGGTTCCCTCCCAGGGTTGTGCTGGGGGCATCAGTCTCTGAACAGCCCCTCCCTGAGGGCTGCCATGTCCCCTTAGTGCCCAGGCATGTCAAGCACTGCTACAAACCCAGACATTCCCAGGGACCCCTCCACCTCAAGTCCACCATAAGGTAGAAGCTTCTGGAAGGGGTGAGGCAAAGGGGCCAAACATTTAGACTAAGCCTCAGAGCTGCATGATTCCTTCCTGTAACTGTGAAGCAAATAGATAGATATTTCTCTGGGTCTGCCATTGAGGCTTTCTTCCCTCTGATCTCACCCCAGGTGCCTTCCTAATGTGCAGGTGACGGTTGCCTCTGAGCTCAGGCTTGCAGCTTCTGAGATGCACTCTCCTTTCACGACGAAGCATTCTGCAGAGGGAAAACCCTCTCTGCAGTCTCCAAGCTGTGGCCTAGCCCTTCCTTCATCAAATGGGATGCAACTTTCGTTCCTTACTAAAATCTGGAAGTCACCCTCCATTTGGAAGATATCCCAGGGGTTGATGTCATCTTGTAAAGGGGACAGTGCCGTTTTCTATCTCATACTTTAAAAAGACAAAACCAATAACTACAAACCTCATTCACCACAGCGTGGGAGAGGCAACCCCACAGCAAAGCTTATGTCATGTTTCATAAATGGGTATGGATTTAGGGGCTGGATTTTTAAATAAAAACTTATTTTGAAACTTGACATAATTTGAGCTGTTTATGTTATAGATGTTATGGTATTAATTAATAGTATGTATTTGCTATGTCTGGGCTTGCCTGGACTGCTGGTCCTTGCCTTTCTTTCTGACACAGAATTCCCAGGGCCTCAACCTGCTTCTGTCTGGAAGTGACAGCCCACTCCACAGGGGTCTTCAGATAGGAGTAGAAAGTGGTGCCCTGGGCTCTTCTGGCTCTAGAGAGTCTGACTCTAGAATCTACGAAGCCTTCCAGCATCCCTAGCTTCCCCCTTGCAGTAATCCCATAAGGGAAGTGTTGTCCCATGTTACAGGGAATCTGGGGGTGGGGGGGCGCTGAGAGATGTCATGAATTATTCTAACGTTAGTAACTCTATTGAAGAGACTGAAACCTGGGCCTCATGGACGTTGTGACCGCCACCCCCCCCCACCCCGACCCAGAACCTCCCATCCTGACTCGCTTAATATTTAGTATACCATCGTCCCCTGGAGGATGGTCTAGTTGGCAGTTAGCTGAGGATTTCTTATTCTAATTTCATTTCAACATGGCTGTTTGTTGCTGTTGTTCTCTGAAGGACCTTATTAATGACTCTTGCTGCAGTGCAGGTGGCCTGTCTGGGAATCAATACGGATGTTGACATCTGAGACTCTACAACACCCCCAATCTCAGTCCTTCTCGCTCCATAGGCAAAGCCATTCCCTGAAGACCTAACTCTGAGATTTTTTTTACTCCTGAAAATGCCTGGACAATAAATAAATGCAAGCTGACGGTGTCGACGCCAGTGACCTAGCTGCATCATTTATTAATGGCATCAAGGCTTCCAGAATGTGGCTTAACTTGTATTTATTCACATGATGATGCTTTTTTATAAATCTGCATCTCGTCCTCCCCTAGGAAGAAAAAAAGGGCACCTCTTCATGAGTCACTTGATTAAAATTCCTCTCCAGTACTCTGTACCATCCACTCATATTGGAATTGTTGAAAATCAGGTGATTTGCAACTCCACATTTGCCCAAATTAAACCACGAGTGGAATTGATAATAAGAATCCTGCATGTTCTGAGTTGGAAGGAGGTTCTAGTGATTCCCCACACCAGGGATGGCGTTTTACACGTGAAGAAACAGAGGCCTCAGGGCTGTTTCTGATCCAGGTAGAATCAATACCTCAGTAGGGAAAAGGGGGAATTTTCTTGCTTGTGCTTTTTTTAAAATAAGCTATTTGTGGCTGGGCGTGGTGGCTCATGCTTGTAATCCCAGCACTTTAGAAGGTCAAGGCACGCAGATCACTTGAGGTCAGGAGTCTGAGACCAACCTGGCCAACATGGTGAAACCCCATCTCTAATAAAAGTACAAAAATTAGATGGGCGTGGTGGCACATGCCTGTAATTCCAGCTACTTGGGAGGCTGAGGTGGGAGGATCACTTGAACCCTGGAGGCTGAGGTTGCAGTGAGTTGAGATCACCCCACTGCTCTCAAGCCTGGGTGGCAGAGCGAGACTCTGTCTCAAAAAAATAAAAATAAAATAAGCTACTTGTAAGGCCTGTGTGTGTGGGTACATGCATGTGTGTAAACTCTGTGGCCTGTGACCCAGATATATTAATAAATGTGTAAGAATAATTCAAGTAGGTAACACTCTCTCACATTTTTTAGAAAAGGAAAGAAGGAAAATGTGTATTCCCCTGTATTTCAGGGTGGCAGTCGGTTGGGGTGTGATGTGGCTTAAGGGTCACAGGAGACCTAGCCTCTTGCCAAGTGCTGCCACGACTGTGTGGACAATCTCTTGTGTACTCTGGGGACCCAGTTTCTTTCCTGTGAAGGGAGTTGACAGAAATGAAAAAGATCTCTGAATGAGATACTCGTGAAGGAGCCAGCATAGCAGCCCCTTAATTAGGGGGAGTGTGCTGTGTCACTGAAACACTCCTTGTTTGTAATCGGGGAGCTCTCACTGATCAGTCAGGACTCTAATTGTTGAATAGAGTCAACAATTAGAAAAAAAGTCATAGTCTCCTAGGAGACACAGATAAGTGAGCAGACAGGGTGGGGTGGTCCCAGCACCTTGGGACGAGTGTCAGGGCAAGCAACAGGCAGCTGGGTGCAGTGGTGTGAGCCTGTGATTCCTGCTACTTAGGAGGCTGAGGTGGGAGGATCGCTTGAGCCTGTGAATTCAAGCCTAGCTTGGGCAATTTTCAGGAAACAGAATAAACAAAAATTGACGTTTTTTGAAAAATAAGTTCGCATTTTCTTCAATTCAAAACATGTTTAGAATTGATATTACTTTTTATAGCTTTAAGGCATATTTCCCATCAATATTACTTCTTAATATATGTTTCTTTTGCTACAGATAGGGAGTGTGTACATTGATAAAATTAGTATCAATGGTATTGTAACCACCTGGAATTGGTAAAATAGCAGCAGTGCCAGTCACCTTTCTTAGAGCAGAGATTTCCAGGAGGCAGTATCTTCATCCTCAGGACCCAGGTCTCTCTTCTCTGACCCTGCCTCGACCCTGACAATCCCAGGGCACTCTGCGTTGGAGTAAATTTGGATATGTGTTACCAGATCTTTGCTGAAGAGCGCAAGGAACCTAGCATGCAAAGCTGGCCACTACGGATACCCTTTTCCCTCCCTTTGAACAAAATTTTATGAATGCCTTTCTGAACAAATAATATGAGCTAATCCTCATCATCCATTACATTTAAAGAGCATAACATGCCATTGAAATCCTTTTCCAGATGTTTCAGCAAGTGAAATCATTTGTGGTTCATGCTATAGCTTTTTCAGTAACATGACTTGAGAAATTTTTCTTCTTACTAATAAAAGGGAATCATTCCAGCAGTTAAAGAATTCATCTTGGAAGCCTCTGGTTTTTCATATGCTTTACTTTTAAAACTTCCCCTTCTGCTGTAGCAAACACGAGTGCATGTTAGGTTTCATCTTTGGAAGATGAATGCAGCATGTGACTTTTCAAACAGGGATCTCACATTTTAAGTCTAGTTATTCCAGAATAAAAACAAGCCAGAGGCCCAAACACAGGATTCTTCACTGTCATTAGCAATTTGGGCACAAATCGTTGAAGGGTCAGTTGGGTGCAGTTGTGCTGGAGGATACATGGAGAAAAAAAAAGCCATGTTCCAGTCTAGTTCTGATACACAGAAATTGAAAGAGCAACACAAGGAGCCCAGAAAAAGCAGGGCCAAGATGAGCAGAAGGAAGAGATAGACACTGGAAGGAGAGGCA
Organism: Macaca mulatta; assembly: GCF_049350105.2. Lineage (NCBI taxonomy): Eukaryota > Metazoa > Chordata > Mammalia > Primates > Cercopithecidae > Macaca > Macaca mulatta. The sequence goes on from NC_133414.1 coordinate 139,983,474, forward strand.
GGAGGAGGCAGGTGTGGGCAGGTGCAGGCAGATGTGGGCAGGTGGAGGCAGGAGGAGACAGGAGGAAGCAGGTGAGGGCAGATGCAGGCAGATGTGGGCCGGTAGGGGCAGGTGGAGGCAGGAGGAGACAGGAGGAAGCAGGTGAGGGCAGGTGCAGGAAGATGTGGGCAGGTGGAGGCAGGTGGAGGCAGGAGGAGACAGGAGGAGGCAGGTGAGGGCAGGTGCAGGAAGATGTGGGCAGGTGGAGGCAGGTGGAGGCAGGAGGAGACAGGAGGAGGCAGGTGAGGGCAGGTGCAGGAAGATGTGGGCAGGTGGAGGCAGGTGGAGGCAGGAATAGACAAGAAGAGGCAGGTGCGGGCAGGTACAGACAGATGTGGGCAGGTGGAGGCAGGCAGAGGCAGGAGAAGGCAAGAGGAGATAAGAGGAGCCAGGTGCGGGCAGGTGCAGGCAGGTATGGGGAGGTGCAGGCAGAAGTGAGCAGGGGGAGGCAGGAGACAGAAAGAGGCAAGAGGATGCCAGCTGCCTGAGGTGGCTGACAGCCTTACCCAGCCAAGGTTCATGCCCATCCTATACACCCATCCCAGGACCTTTCTCTAAAAACTCCGCTCTGACTTTGGCATTTCCTTGAATAAACACCCCGGAAGCATCTCCCTCATGCAGTAATCCAGTCTGCCTAGCCCAGTGAACAAGGGTTCTACAAGAGCCCGGCCAACCTGGGATAGCTCACATCCCACCATCCTTGAGGCTTTGCACGCTCACAACCTTCCTGATGGACTGCACCTGTGCACCAGGCTGCTCCCCTGCATCCACCTCTCATTCAAGTTGCCTTCCTCTGGGAAGCCCCCAGGCACTTCTTTTCTGTCCTGCAGTGGCAGAGTCCCCCTACTTCCCCTGCACCCAGCACATTCCTTCCTTCATCAGGTGTTGCTGCACCTCTGCTGCTGGGCAGGCTTAGTGCCAGGCACTGAACACACAGCTGAGTCCCAGATGGATGTCTTAGTGTCAGGAGACAGAGTAAAGTGCTAGGCCTATTGTCCACCGTTTCTTGAGACAGGGTCTTGCTCTGTTGCCCAAGCTAGCCTTGAACTCACAGGCTCAAGCTATCCTCTCACCTCAGCCTCCTGAGTAGTAGGGATTACAGGCTTACATCATTGCACCCAGCTGCCTGTTGTCTGCCTTGACACTCGTCCCAAGGTGCGATGACCCAGTTCACTTGTCTGTGTCCCCTAGGAGACTGTGACTTTCCTGCAGGCAGGGTTGTACCTTCTCATCTGTACCTTCAGTGCACTCAGGCAGGGAGTGCCCAGAAAATGCTTGGGGAATGAAGACACGAAAGGTTCCCCCAGTGAGTCTATACAGAGCAGAACAGCAAGCAGAGCGGGAGGCACCAAGCTGGCAGGGCAGGGTCTTGTCCCAGATGTGCTGTGTCCTGGAGAACGATGTGCTAACCACGTGCAGGCCGCCTGGGATGGGGAAGAGCAGTGGAGTGAGTCTCCCCTGCCTGGTGGAAGGTGGAGACCCTGTGGCATCTGAGGTCAAGGTCAGTGCCACTGGGCTCGCAGGGCTATTTCTCCAAATGTTAGAATAGAGAACTTCAGATTAAACTTCCCCTCTGCCTACTCCTTCCCCATGTCGGCATTGCTGAACAGCCACCATTTAGCAATTGTGGGAGCAACACCTATTTACTGAGGGTCCATTCTGTTCTGGGCCTTGACACAGTAGCCCCAGGAGGTGTCACAAATGCAAGAGTCATGCAGGTGTCATCATACATGAGCCGGGGGAGCCAGGTGGGCCTGAGCCGAGGGGAGCAACACCTATCCCGACCACAGGGGTGCCCTTCTCAGGCTCAGCCCGCTGTGGGCTCACAGGAGCACATCTGATTTTTCAAGAGAAGCTGAGCATCTAGATTTTTGTGTGAAATGCTACAATTTAAAAATATAAACAATGAATGTAAACAAATCTTACACAAGTAAGCTAAATAGGAGCCATTTCCTAGCTGCACTTGGTTTCTGGACAGCCAATTTTCCACCTTGATTGATGAAAGAAATAACCAAGAATGTTTATTTCTTTACTTCCAGATCTCCATTCCCCTGTCCTTTCTACAATACAACTCCCACCCCTTCCATCTCACTAAAGACCCATTGACGCTCCTGTTGGCTCTATCTCTACATCCAGGATTCCTTGGTTTGTGGCCACAAGCCTGGAAGCCCTTATTCTGATTTGCAGAGTAGGGGACAGGTGAGGGTTGGGCCGAATGCAGCGCCACCAGTGAGAAGTTGGGCAACCTTTGATCTCATCAGTGTGGCCCAAACTGTGTCACCAGTAATGGAAAAGTCAAAGAAACCAGGCAAAATATTGATGTTTGTCTGCAGAGCTGAATGTCTTTTTATCTCACAGAAAAAAAAAAAAAAGGTCAGCCTCCCCTGAAATGCAGGCCAAGCCCCCTATAGTCCAATCCAGAGCATTTCGAGTGTCACTTGCCATGGAAGGAAGCTGAAGACCACCATGTCAGAGAAATGAGAATGAAAGAAAGAGAAGGAGAGCTATGATATCCAGGAAGATGGTTTAAGCACAGGGAACCAAGGAATCTGGTTCCATCTGCTAGCAAACTGAGGCTCTAATCAGAAACGGAAGAATGTTGAGGAAAGGCGATCAGAAGTTTGGGTGCTGTGCATCAACCTGTCTAAAATGAAAATTTTTAAATGTGTTTTTCTTTAAATTATACAACATCCTTGATTTAAAAAGCAAATCAACCAACAAAGGTATGCCTTTGTGGGCACTCAACTTGATCCTTTGTCTTTATGTTAAAAACCAAATCATGCAAAATGTCCATCAAGGGATGAATGAATAACCAAAATGTGATCATACATGCAATGGAATGCTACTCAGTCATAAAAAGGAAGCAGCTCCTCTCATTTGCCGCAACACGGATGAATGTGGAAGACATACTGAATGGAATAAGCCAGTCACACACAGATAAATACTATATGATTCCACTCACATGAGGTTCCTAGAGTAGTCAAATTTGCAGAGACAGAAAGTTGAATGGTGGGTGTCAGGGGCTGGAGAGAGAGGGATGGAGTGTTATGTTTAAGAGGGACAGAGTTTCAGTTTGGGAAGAGGAAGAAGTACTGGGACTGACTAGTGATGATGGCTGCATAACAGTGTGAATGCACTTAATGCCCCTGAACTGTACACTCAAAAAGGGTCGAAATGGTCAATTTCATTTTACGTGTACATTACCACAATTTTAAAAACTCACACAAGAGCAGGAATTTCAGGGCCGCATCTGTCATCATAAAACCATGGCACTGTCGAGACTCAGAAGCAATTTTAATCACATGGGCCAGGAAACCCGTGACTTTCTTATCTCTTTGATCTGATGGAAACACCAACATTTTTTTCATGTTTGATTCTTCTCTTCCCAGCTCTGCCAGACATCCACACATCCTGTCTAATGAAAACAGTAAGACCATTTAAACTCTATAGGTCATTTGAGGAAATCATCCCTAAATGTGTAGTTCAGAGTAAAAAGTGCTCGTGTCAATAACAACTTTTCATAAATTTGTTTTTCTGAGCATCACAGTGGTATTTGTTCATCTCTAAATATCTGGACTGTTTCAAGATGATTTTTTAAATTTTTATAAGGAACGCCCAGACTTGCCTGGCTGCCAGTCTCTCACACTCCCTGTAACCCTTGTGTGGAGGAATAGGTTGCTAATCCTCTCCTAGAGTGTCTCTGCCACCAGCCTGGAGGGCACTGGGGCTCCATGAGTTCCTGCGGTTCTTTGTGCATGTGAGAACTTTCCCGTCATTTTCTCCCATGCAGGAGGGAGACGGCTACCTGCTGGGACCTTCTGGACTGCCTCTGAGTCTAGGTTGAAGGAAGGTCGGTGAAGATCCCACCCACAGTGAGACAATGGGGTGGTCACAGGGAAGCTCCACCCACCAACGCCCCAAGCCCCAGATGTCCTGCTGCCTGGAATACTCAGGCTTCCAGGGCAGCTGAGGTGACTCTGATTTCATGTGCTCAGGCAGATGGCATTGGAGAGACTCAGCCATTTTATTCTGCAGTTGGTCAGCACTTCCCAAGGGGATTTTGTTGGTCTTCTCCAAACTCTCTTAATTCCAGGCCTTCGCAGCCTCACATTTGCTAGTCTTAGAACAGAGCTAGGGAAACCTGTTCCTCACGAGCTGGATAGGCAGACAGGAGTGACTGTGCCCACTGCTGGGGTGGCAGTATTGGGCATGGTGTATGAGTGTGTGTGGGTTGACTTGGCTGTGGACTCTGGGTGGAAGGAGGAGGAAGTAGTTCCTACAGGCATTAAGGGGCTGGGAAGTCTAATAAGAAGCAATAGGGCTGTCCCAACAAGTGGGGCATTCGTGCATGGCAGAACCTAAGGGCACACAAAGTTACTCCTGTCAGGAATGTGAGTCAGCCAATGGCCAAGCTTTGACTTTGGGCCAGGGTGGAGAGTGGCAGCAAATCATGGTCCTGCTGCTCGAAGGGCTGAAGTCCAGGGAATGTTACTGCACAGAGGGCCTGATAAGAATCCGGGGACCAGAACTGGGGTATAAAGTGGGAGTGAGAATTAAGAGTAAGACCACAGCTGTTGTGTCACATGCAGCATGATAGTCAGGGATGGATGAGCACCTCTGGGAGGTACTTGATAAATATTGATTGAATGGCTAAATGATGGGTGGGTGGATGAATGTATGGATGATGGACAGATGGATGGATATGTGGATGGATGGATGGATGGATGGATGGGTGGATGGATGGATGAATGGATGGATGCATGCATGGATAAGTGGATGGATGGATGGATGGACGGATGGATACATGGATGGATGGATGGATGGATGGATAGATGGATGGATGGATGGATAAGTGGATGGGTGGGTGGATGGATGGATGGATGGATAAGTGGGTGGATGGATGGATGGATAAAGGGATGGATGGATGGACAGATGGATGGATAGCTCAGTGAGGTTAGAAACGTAGGCAGAAACTGGATCGTCAAGGCCCTACAAGGAGTTTGCACATAGTAGAAGGTCATTTGAGGAGATGGAGCAGGAGAGTGACAAATGGAGCTGTGTATTTGAAAGATCTCTCTGGCTCCATGTGGATAACAGGCTGGTATAGGTGCAAGATTGGAAACAAGAGACTAGCTAGGGGATTGTTGCAGTGAAAGAAGATAGTGGCATAACATTAGGTAGGTGGCAATGAGATGGAGAGAGTGGGCAGATGCCACACATTTTCAGAAAGGCTGAAGATCAGGAATCAGTGAGTGTTCTTTAGATGTGTGGGGAAAAAGAGGGCGGCATCTAGAATGACCCCCAGTGGGCTGGGCAGCTGGGGGGATGGTGGCACCTTCTATCAAAGTAATGGGGGAAAGGAAGAGAAGGCTAGGGATGGATGGTTGTGACTGTCATGGGCCAGGAGCGCATGGATCTGTTTATAAGCCTATCTCCTTCATTGGACCTCAGGAAAGACCCTCTAGCTTCTTCACCCCTCCCCTGCACATCCAGTCCAGCTTCTTCACCCCTCCCCTGCACATCCAGAGCTTAGTGCAGTGCCTAGTACCTAGTTGGTTTTTGAAGTGATTGGACTAAAGAGTGAGTATGCAGCTGGGATTAGACAGTCTTTAAAATCATTCCCTGCTTAGTTGTGCTGCTGTAGCAACATGCATAAATGGGAGTGAGAGGGGTGACTTGAGGAACAGGCAACTCAATGTGGAGAAGCTTCCAGGGCAAGCAGGTGGAGGAGAAATGGCGTCTGTGCCTGACCTCATACCTGAAGCCCGAGGCAACATGCCAGCCAGACTTTGGGCTCCTTGCCCATGGACACCTGTGTCTCGCTGGTGCTCTAGGCTCTCCTTTGAGGAGGCCCCTGTCTCAGAACAAATGTCACAAACAATGAATGCCATGCTTCAAAGGAAGCTGATGCATGGAGTGTGTGTCACCTTCCTCCACAGGAATGGGGTTTGGCAGTGATCCAAAAGCTCACTGTTATGACATGTTCTCAGGGAAGTAGGTCATATGTCCTCAGGGTATTCAGAGAGGCCTGTGAGTGTGAGATGTTTGGGCTGAGCAGGGTTTTCTTCCTCTCAAGGCTCCAAAGGGTTGGCCAACAGGTCATTTGGTTTTTCTCTCAGTGATATGTTTTTCTCCTCAAGATTCATCACCCTTCTCTCCTCCTCTGCTTGTTCTGAGGTAAATGGACACAGAAATGCATTCTCTGTTTTATCCTTCATCATTGCTAACTCCTGTGGGGTTACTGACATCATGGAGTTCTCCTCTGGTTGTGCGTATTGTACTCATGAGGAAAAGGTTGTAAATCACCTTTTCAGGATGTTCTGCCTTTGACCTACTATGACTCTGTGGAGTATCCCCTACGGAGCTCTCTGTGGGTCTCTGAGAGACATTGGTGTGTGGCTGCATCTGGCACCTCGAGGTGAATGTGGGCCAGGAGCAGATCCAGGAGGAGGACAGCAGAGCATAGGAGGTGGCTGGAGAAGAAGGTCAGATGCTGTGGGGTCAGTAAGTGCCCGTCAGAGAAGCACCTGGGAGTTTGTTTCTGGCTGAGGCCAGCAAGGGGTGCAGGCTGCATGACTTCCTTCTTCTGAATCTTCCTTTCAGAGTCAGGAAGGGGATGGGGCTCCTTCAACAGCAGGTGTGTGAGGAGGGAATCGGGCAGAGAGTTTAGTGCTGACAGGAGAAAGAGGGCCTTCTCTTTTCTCGCTGTTATTCCAGAAATATATTTGCTTTCCTTTGCAATTCTGAGACAGAAACAACTCAGGGAGGTCACCAGATGACCTTCAAAATGAAGTTGTCGAGCTGCTCTTGGGGGGCTTCTATTGTTAGATGTCTAGTTTAGAAAGCTTCCACAAACTTTGCACATTCTGGGCAAACCCACAACAAAAAGCTTTATTTTTTACACTTTCCTTATCCTACTTCACAGAGATTTTCATTTTCTTGATCCTGTGTCCCAAAGATGTGGAGACATTGTACTCTCCATTGGGAAGATTGTTCCTAGGATAAAGAATGTGGTATAAACGAAATTATAATTCTTCCAATTATTACATATTTACATTAAAGGATAAATGCATAAAATGCATTGGAATCCTCTAATAATTCAAAATAAATATATGCCTCTATTTAATTTAAACATGAAATTAAATTATTTATTTACTTCATTTGTGACTCTGCAGCAGGGCCCAAGTACAAAGAGAAAACACACATCAAAATGCTTGGAGAACGAATGACTATTCGTGTATAATACCATTTCACTGATATTGATAACCTACTATGTGGCCGATCCTTCTCAAGGGCCTAGGGAGAAAAAGAACTCTCTGCCTTCATTTCAGGGCCAATAAGTAAGGATATATGCACAAGGATGTTTATTGCGGCAAAAAATAAAACACTAAATTTATAATGGCAAGGCCTGTCAACAGGGAAAGGTTGAAAAGAGATTGATTCTGTGTCTGCATCATGGAGCAGTCTGCAGCCCCTGGGAGGTATGCATCAGACCTCCCAGGCTGGCAGGGAGGGATTTCCACCCTGCGTCGGTAAGAAAGAAGAGCAAGATGCACTTGCACATTGCACCTGTGCACACTTGCGCATCTGTAATTGCAGGTACAGGGACAAATGCGTGCACAGACACACTGCAGGTCACAAAGACTGCATGGGGCCTAGAGCGAAAGTGCGTACAGAAAAGGGGAGGAGTAGGAAGAAAAGAAACAAGGAATCACAGAACACAGCAGCTTGTGCCTATAATCCCAGCACTCTGAGAGGCTGAGGTGGGAGGATCACTTGAGCCCAGGAGTTCGAGACCAACCTGGGCAACATCACGAGACCCTGGCTCTGCTAAAAAATAAAGCCAGATGTGATGGCTTGTGCCCTTAGTCCTAGCCACTGGGGAGGCTGAGGCAGGAGGATCCCTTGAGCTCAGGAGGGTGAGGCCACCATGATCGTGCCACTACACTCCAGCTTAGATGACAGAATGAGACCCGATCTCTAAAAAAAAAAAAAAAGGCTATATGTTTTTAAATGTCGTGTATAGTGTGATCGGTGTAAAATTGCATAGGCACAGAGAAGACAGAGAAGGGTTTATGCCATGGGACAGCCACGAAAATGTTACAGCACTGCAGTTTACTTTTAAAAAAAAATACTGTTGTGCATTGTTCAATTGTTTTTATAATACAGTGATCACATTTATTTAGTGATTGGAAAAGAGGTTATATTTTAGTTTTGGAAAATTAAGTAAGTGTAGATGTTAAAACAAAATAAATAAAAATTCTCAGAGGTATCTGCGGCTAAAGTGGGCCAGATTCACCTGCATTCAAAAGCTCCTCGCCTAGGAAAACCTCCCCTGGATGGTCTTCTTCAACTGTTAGGCAATAGTGTTGACGTGTTGCCACACCCCGAGGCCCATTCTCCCCTATGCTGTGTGTTAGAAGTCTGTCTCTCATTCTAAAGAATTCAAGTTTGTCCTATGGGTTTACATTTTATTTATCTCTTAATGCTTACATCCTCTGATGCCTCTGACATTTTACCTTGTCTTTGGACAAATTTTCACAGCATTTAAAAGGTATGCTCTTAAAAAGGTATGCTCTTACATACCTTTTCTGTGCCTGGCTATTCTCCCATATGTTATAGGAGGCCTCCTTTCCCTGGACCACATCATGACCACCCGAGGGACCTGCAGGTTGCCAGGGCATCACCTGTCATGTTCTTTTATGGGAAGAATCTGGATTGGAGCACATGAGCTCAAGAAAAATCCTGGACTTAAAATTCAGTCTACAAGCTAAACTGACATTGTCCTGGACCCATATGATGGGCAAAGTTCAGAGTCTCTGGAGTACAGGGAAGTAGGTCAGGGAGTGGGGAAACTGAGGCCTGTTGTGGGACTTCTTGGTCAACTCTACTTAGAGGGGTTGAGCCAACCCCCATTAAATCCCTTCTCATGTGACAGCATGGGAAGTGAGATGGAGAGGCCCATCAGCTAAATGGGATCCACACCGTGAAGGATGCCCCATGCCATGCCCAAGGGTTTGGGTTTTCTCCTTGAAGGGGTGAAGAGCTGCTGAAGCTTTTGGGCCCTACGGATGCTTAGATGTATGTTGGGCCACTCCATTGGCCCCCGGGAGAGCAGATGGGGAAGGGTGAGCCTAGGCTCAGAAGACCAGCACAGGGTCCTGAGCTTGGGGATGTGCAAACACCATCACCCCATCCTTTTTTGTTTAAGAGAGACTTTATTTTAGGGCAGTTTTAAATGCACAGCAAAATTGAGTGGAAGGTAGAGAGATTTCCCCTATGCCCCTTAACCCTACACACACAGAGCCTCCCCACTCTCAATATCCTACATGTCATCATCACCCAGAGTCAGTAGTCTGTGTTTGGACTCACTCTTGATGTTGTACATTCTATGCATTTGGACAGATATATGACATGTATCTGTCCACCATGGCCGTGTCATAGAGAATAGTTTTACTGCCCTAAGCATCCTCTGTGATCCATCCATTTTTTCTCCCTCCCTGTGAACCTGGCAACCACTGATTTTTTTTACTGTCTCCATAGTTTGACCTTTTCCAGAATGTCATGTGGTTGGAATCACATAGTATGTAGCTTTTTCAGATTGGCTTCTTTCACTTAATAATATGCATTTTAGATTCCTCCCAGGCTTTTCATGAGTTGATAGCTCATTTCCTTTTAGCCCTGAATAACATTTTATTGTCCAGATGTACCACAGTTTTTTAGCCAGTCACCTACATTGTGATGGTTCATTTGAGGTGTCAACTTGACTGGATTAAGGAATACCTAAAAACTTGGTAGCGTATTTTGGGGTGTGTTCTTCCAGAGGAAGTTAGCATTTGATCCTGAGTGAATTAGGTGGAGAGGGTTCACCCTCAGTATGGGTGGGCAACATCCGATCTGCTGGGGACCCAGACACGACAAAAACAGGAAAGGTGACTGTGTCGATCTGTCTGCTGGAACTGGGATACACCCTGTCTCTCCTGATGCTGGACAATTCCAGGCTCGTCAGCCTTTGGACTCCAGGACTTACGCCAGTACCCCACCCCCAATCCATCCCTTGGTTCTCAGGCCTTTGGACACAGACCAGGAGTTTTACCAACACCTTCACCGGTTCTGCAGCCTTCAGATCTGGACTGAACCATGGTGCCAGCATGCCAGGGTCTTCAGCTTGAAGATGGCCTGTTGTGGGACTTCTCAGCCAACCCTTATTAGCAGGGTTGAGCCAATCCCCAAGTAAATCCCTTCCCATGTGTCTGTCTAGCTATGCATATTGTATTAGTTCTGTCTCTCTGGAGAACCCTGGCTAATACAGATTTTGGTACCAGGATTAGTTCTAGAGGAAACAATTTTAATTTTTGGTTTTGGAGTTTCTGGAATTGGCTCTCTAACCTGTTTGGAACTAAAATTTCTGGAAACTCTACTTCTAATAGCATAGAGAGCACTCTGTATGTATATAGTAAGCACGTAATAGCTCACATGCTTACTGTTTGTAAATATGCAAAATAAATACATCGATACTCCTAATTCACCACTTATAAAAGGCAAAGAATTTAGAGACTTTATACCTGATATGTTTGAACATTTGAGGAAAACCAAAGAATATACTAAGGGTGATTAGTTGCTCCTAGCGCGGCTGGACCAAGTGATGAAAGAAAGGGGTGAGCTCTGGTATTCACATAAATAACCTGAGTTTCTACATGTGCCCTGGGTCAGAATCTTCTCTCTCATAGCCACAGGGCTGAAATTGCTGAAAGTCAAACACAAACTTTGTCCCTCGATTGACTGAATTACCATGAAAGCTGAGTCTCAGCTTTGCAGAAATTTGGGATGGGGAAATGTGGGGAGACCTTAATGAGGCTAGGGACATTGAGCTCCGAAATTCTGATGAGTCTTGTTTGCAAACAGTGACCTTCCCTATCCCAGAAATAAATCCCAGCTCTGCCTGAGGGGATTCACTCTGATGGGACTCACAGCCTCCCCTGAGCCAGTTGCCAGGCAAGACAGTGCTGAATCTCTCTGGACCCGCCCCCACCAACCCTCTTTGCTTCTAGACCTACTGTAACTAAACTCAAGTCCCAGCAGCCCCTACAGGTGAGGAACACAGTGTGCCCCATGAGGAGGTGGCTACCCTCCAAAAGAACTACTTTGGTTTTCTAATTTAGAACAAGCAGAAATCTGGGGAACATGTGTAGGAATGGATATTAAGGGCGTGGGCTAACAGAGACATAAAGGAAGCCGACTGAATTTATTGATATGGACTGACTGAGCAGAGATTCTGCAGTTAATGCTGCAGTGCAGGGAATTTGGGGAGGTGCTCAGTTTGTTTCATTGGTTGGCTGAAATGTGGGTCAAAAGATGGTCCACCATGACTGAGTTGGAGATGCCTGATCTCCTTTGATTTACTTTAAAGGAAGGGATCCAGAGGCATAGGGAGGATGGAATGCTAGAGTGGATTTGTCACTTAAAACCAACTCCCACACACTGGGAGGGTCCGGAAGACAGGCCTTTCTCCAAAACCTTGAGAAACAGTTTTTTGGGGGGAGCGCCAGCATCCCCGAAGAGCTCCGTGATTGCTCTTCTCTGTAGGCTGAACTTTGCAGTGGGAACCTCAGTCACTCAATTAGGAAACTTAAATGCTATGGGAATAATTGGATCCTGGGGTGTCAGGGGCCAAGTGGCAGCACTCAGCTATCAAAGGCAAGGTGGATGTAGTTACCGTAAGGTACGGCAGAGGCAAAGCAACAATCAAAATGGTCTGACTCATGTAGATCTATGGCACTGGCTAGTTAATCATGGTGTTTCTAAAAGTGAAAAGATAGGACGCCTACTAAATTCTTACCTGATCTGTATAAGCAGAAAACTTTCAGGTCAACTGCACAAAAGTCCAACTCAAATCACGAAAACTGAGAGTTGTGGCTCCTCAACAAATCCCCAGACTTGAGCCGGTTTATAGACTCAGAACCCTTTGGGTGAAGGAGGGGCTAGGTTCTCTCCAGGAAGGACTCTGGTAGACTACCAAGAATGTGTACTGTTCATCTTTCTCCCGTCTTTCCCTAAAGGGATCTATGGCCTTTTACCATGGGAACTGTGTGCTGGGGAGAGGGAAATAAACAGACATTTTGAGAACTACTGGACACTGGCTCTGAACTGACATTGATTCCAGGAGACCTGAAATGTCACTATGGCCCACCAGTTAGAGTAGGGCTTATGGAGGTCAGGTGATCAATAGAGTTTTAGCTCAGATCCAATTAACAGTGGACTCAGCGGGTCCCCAACCCCATCCAGTGGTCATTCCCCCAGTTCCAGATGCATAATTGGAATAGACATACTCAGCAGCTGGCAGAATCCTCACATTGGCTCCCTGACCTGTGGAGTGAAGGCAATTATGATGAAAAACGGTAAATGGAAGCTATTAGTGCTATCTCTGCCTACAAAAATAGTAAATCAAAAACAGACCTGGAGGGACTGCAGAGATTAGTGCCACCATCAAGGACTTGAAAGATGCAGGGGTGGTGATTTCCACCAGATCTCCATTCAACTCTCCTATTTGGCCTGTGCAGAAGACAGATAGCTCTTGGAGAATGACAGTGAATTATGATAAGCTTAACCAAGTGGTAACTCCAATTGCAGCAGCTGTACCAGTTGTGATTTCATTGCTTGAGGAAATTAACACATCTCCTGATACCTGGTATGCAGCTATTGATTTGGCAAATGCCTTTTTCTCCATCCTTGTCCAGAAGGCCCACCTGAAGCCGTTTGCCTTCAGCTGGCAAAGCTAGCGATATACCTTCACTCTCCCACCTCAGAAGTATATCAGTTCTCTAGCCTATGTCACAGTTGTGTTGGCAGGGATGTTGATCACCTTTCCCTTCAATAAGAAATCACGCTGGTCCACTATACTGATGACTGAAGGAAATTATACAGTGATCCATTTCCAAGACAAAGTGCCTTAAATCAGCTTAGGTAAGCAAAACTGCAGAAGAAACAGGATGTAGTACGCCCCTGCTTAGATAGCCAATGCCTGCTTGTTGTGCCCCATGCCCCCACCCAGCCCTTAGTTGCCCTCACCCAAACCAAAAAAAGTTTAGTCTAAGACGAAAATTTATTAGCCTGCAAAATAGCTCTCTTTGTCTATTCTTATCAGCCTGCCCAGCTACTTAGGTCATAAGTCAAATACTTAAAGAGTCCCTGAGCTAACAAGGATTGCAATGCATTGTGGGCTGCAACAAAATGCAGCAAGACAACCCTAATAAAAAACACCTAAAACCCCTACCCAACAATCAATAGGCAATGTCCAGGAAGATTGTAAACCCATAGTACTCAGCCTATAAGGAACCAGGAGAGGGACCTGTGCACTAGGGGATAAAGTGCTTGTTACAACTGTGCTGGGTGTGCCTGCCTATCAGACACCCAATCTTGCAAGACTGTCTGAAAAGTCTCACTTTTACTGTTCTCTGGGTGTCTGAGTCCATTCTTTGGGTTTGGTTGGGTAAGTTTATTTCTCACAATGACAATATGCTGATTGGGCCTAGAGAGCATGAAGTAGCAACCACTCTGGACTTATAGGTAAGACATTCATGTGTCAGAGAATGGGAAATAAATCAAGCAAAATTTAGGTGCCTCCTACCTCAGTGAAATTTCTACGGGTCCAGTGGTATGGGGCATATCAAGATATCCGTTCTAAAGTGGAGGATAAGTTGTTGTATCTGGCCCCTCCTACAATTAAAAAAGTGCTTCGTGAAACTATTTGGATTTTGTAAGCAACACATTTCTCCTTTGGGTGTGTTACTCCAGCCCATCTACCAAGTGACCTGAAAAGCTGCTAGTTTTGAGTGGGTCAAAACGGGAGAAGGCTCTGCAATAGATCCAGGCTGCTGTGCAAGCTGTTCTGCCACTTGGGCCATGGGACCCAGCAGACCCAATGGTGCTTGAGGTGTCAGTGGCAGATAGGTATGCTGTTTGGAGCCTTTGGCAGGCCTCTATAGGTAAATCACAGTGAAGGCTCTTAGGATTTTGGAGAAAGGTCCTGCCACTATCTTCGGGTACCTACTATCCTTTTGAGAGACAGCTCTTGGCCTGCTGCTATATCTTACTAGAAATGAAACACTTGATTATGGGCCACCAAGTTACCATGCATCCTGAACTACTCATCGTGAACTGGGTGTGATCTGACCCACCAAACCATAAAGTTGGGCATGCACAGCAGCACATTATGATCAAATGGAAGCAGTGTAGATATGTGATTGGGCCAGAAAAGGTCCTGGAGGCACAAGTAAGTTACATGAAGCAATGTCCCATATACCTATGGTTCCTACTCCTGCTGTGCTGCCTTCTCTCTCTCAGGCTGCACCCCATGATCATTTGACAGAGGAAGAGAAGACCAGGGCCTGGTTTATAGACGGTTCTGCATGATATATAGGCACCACCAGGAAGTGGACAGCTGCAGCACTATAGCCCCTTTCTAGGACGTCCCTGAATGACAGTGGTGAAGGGAAATCTTCTCAATGGGAAACACACTGGGCAGTGCACCTGGTTGTGCACTTTGCTTGGAAGGAGAAATGGCCAGTTGTGCAATTATATACTAATTCATGGGCTATAGCCAGTGGTTTGGCCAGACGGTCAAGGACTTGGAAGGAATATGATTAGAAAATTGGTGACAAAGAAATTTGAGGAAGAGGTATGTGGATAGACTGCTCTGAGCTGGCAAAGGAAGTGATATTTGTGTTCCATATCAGTGCCTACCAAAGGGTGACCTCAGCAGAGGAGGACTTTAATAATCAGGGGTAGAAAATGACCTGTTCTGTGAAAATACTTGTCAGCTTGTTTCCCCAGCCACTCCTGTCATAGACTCATGATCTAAGTGGTCATGGTGGCAGGGATGGAGGCTATTCATGGGCTCAACAACATGGACTTCTGGCCGGGCGCGGTGGCTCAAGCCTGTAATCCCAGCACTTTGGGAGGCCGAGACGGGCGGATCACGAGGTCAGGAGATCGAGACCATCCTGGCTAACACGATGAAACCCCGTCTCTACTAAAAGATACAAAAAACTAGCCGGGCGAGGTGGCGGGCGCCTGTAGTCCCAGCTACTCCGGAGGCTGAGGCAGGAGAATGGCGTGAACCCAGGAGGCGGAGCTTGCAGTGAGCCGAGATCCGGCCACTGCACTCCAGCCTGGGCGACAGAGCGAGACTCCATCTCAAAAAAAACAACAACAAAAAAAAAAAAACAAAAAAAAACCAAAACATGGACTTCTACTCACCAATGCCAACCTGGCTATAGCCACCACTAAGTGACCAGTCTGCCTGCTGCAGAGATCAACATGGAGTCCCCAGTATGGCACCATTCCTTGGGGTGATCTGCCAGCCACCTGGTGGCAGGTCGATTACATTGGAGCACCTTCATTGTGAAAGGGGCAGTGTTTTGTCCTTACTGGAATAGACACTTTGGATATGGATATGCTTCTGCCACAGCTACTATCTGTGGACTCACAGATCACCTTATCAACCATGGTATTCTGAACAGCATTGCTTCTGACCAAGGAATTCACCCAAAGCCAAAGAAGTGCAGCAGTGGGCTCATGCTCATGGAATTCACTAATCTTACCATGTTCTTCATTACCCTGAAGCAGCCAGTTTGGTAGAACGATGAAATGGCCTTTTGAAGTCACAGTTACAGCACCAGCTAGGTGACAATACCTTGCAGGGCTGAGGCAAGGTTCTTCAGAAAGTTGTATATGCTCTAAATCAGTGTCCAACATATGATGCTCTTTCTCCTATAGCCAGAATTCACAGGTCCAGGAATCAAGGGGCAGGAATGGAAATGACACTACTCAGCGTTACTCCTAGTGACCCACTAGCAAAATTTTTGCTTCCCGTTCCTATGACTGTTAGCTCTGCTGGCCTAGAAGTCTTAGTTCCAGAGCGAGGAGTGCTTCCGCCAGGAGACACAACAGTGATTTCACTCAACCAGAAGATAAGGCTGCCACTTGGCAACTTGGGGTTTCTCATGTCTCTGAGTCAACAGGCTAAGCAGGGAGTTACGGTATTGCCTGGGGTGACTGATCCAGACTACCGATGGGAAATTGGACTACTGCTCCATAGTGGAGGCAAGGAAGATTCTTCGGGAATACAGAAGATCCCCTGGGGTGCCTCTTAGTACTGCCATACCCTGTGATTAAGGTCGGTGGGAAGTTACAACAAACCAGTCCAGGCAGGACAAATAATAGCCCAGGCTCTTCAAGAATGAAGGTTTGGGTAACTCCACCAGGTAAAGAACCATGACTATCTCATGATACAGAGAATAAATACATGTATACATACATACATATATACATACACACATAAAATCATGACCAGTGAGGTGCTTACCAAAGGCAAAGGGAATACAGAATGGGTAGTAGAAGATAGCAGTTTATCAATACCAGCTATGCCCATGTAACCAGTTATAGAAACAGACTGTTATGAGTATTTCCCCCCTATTTTGTTAAGAATACGTCCATGTGTACGGATACATATAGTAAGCAAAGATCTTTGTTTTCATTCCTCTCTTATTCTTTTCTCATGTAACAAGATTTTCTGAACTTGTATTAGTACTCAAGTGTTGTGAATTTTGTATCATAGTATTTAAGTTATGGGATATAAGGAGAACAGTAAACATCAAGCAAGGATTTTTTCTGAAGAAGGAATTATATTCATTCATTTCACACTACTATAATAAAAAACTACCTGAGACTGGGTAATTTATGAAGAAAAGAGGTTTAATTGACTAACAGTTCCACAGGCTTAACAGGAAGCATGACTGGGAAGCCTCAGGAAACTTACAGTCCTGGAGGAAGACGAAGGGGAAGCAAGAACCTTCTTCACATGGTGACAGGAAAGAGAAAGAGAAGGGGGAAGTGTCACACACATTTAAACCGTCAGATCTCATGAGAACTCACTCGCTATCATGAGAACAGCAAGGGGGAAATCCACCCCATGATCCAGTCACCTCCCACCAAGCCGCTCCTCCAATTTGACATGAGATTTGGGCAGGACACAAATCCAAACCATATCAGGGATTAACATGATTTGGTTGTATGCAGGACAGTTGCATTGTGTCAGGTGAAACTATTACCTTGTCATTGTCTTATTTGGAAATTAAGTATGGTTTCAGGAGATGCATATATATAGATGCCAAGTTGACAAGGGGTGGGCTTGTGATGGTTAATTTTAGGTGTCGACTATATTAAAGAGTATCTAAAAACCTGGTAAAACATTATTTTGGGATGTGTCTGAGGGTATCTCCAGAGGAGATTAGCATTTGAATCTGAGTGGACTAGATGAGAAGCCACACTGCCAGCATCCCAGGGACTTCACCTTGCAAACAGTCTCTCAAGGGACTTCTCAGCCTCTACAATTGTGTGAACCAATCTCCCTAAATAAATCCCCTCTCATATGTCTATGTATTCATCCTATTGATTTTTGTTTCTCTGGACAATCCTGACTAATACAGACATCTTGGTTGCTTCCAAGTTTGGGCAATTAAGAATAAAGCTGCTATGTATACACACATGTGGGTTTTTGTGTGGACATAAGTTTTCACCTCATTTGGGCAAATGCCAAGGAGTGCAATTGCTGGATCATATGTTTAGTGTGCTTAGTTTTGTAAGAAACCACTAGACTGTCTTCCAAAGCAGCTGTGCCATTTTGCATTTGCAGCTATAAATGAGAGTTCCTGTTGCTCCAAATCCTTACCAGCATTTGGTGTTGTCAGTGTTCTGGATTTTGCCTATTACAATAGGTGGGTAGTGGTGTCATATTGTTGCTTTAATTTGCAATTCCCTAATGACAGATGATGATGAACATCTTTATATATGCTTATTTTCCATCCATATATTTTCTTCGTTGAGGTGTCTGCTCTGGTCTTTGCCTGTTTTTTTAATGGGATTGTTTATTTTCTTATTGTTGAGTTTTAAGAGTTTTTTTTATACCTTATTGATAAAAACCCTTTATCAAATACATTCTTTGCAAATGTTTTCTCTCCAGTCTGTGGCTTGTCTTCTCATTACTTTGTCAGTGTCTTCTGCAGAGCAGGAAGTTTTTAATCATTATGAGATTCAATGTATCAATTCTTTCTTTTATGGGTCGTGTTTTTGGTATTGTATCTAAAAAGTCATCCCCTTACCCAACATCATCTAGATTTTTTCTATTATTTTCTACAGTTTTATAATTTTGCATTTTACATTTAGGTCTATGATCTATTTTGAGTTAATTTTTTGTGAAGGGTATAAAGCCTGTGTGTAGATTCATTTTTTGCATATGGATTTACAGTTGTCCCAGCACCGTATGTTGAAAAGACCATCAATTTTTCTGCCTTTGTATTGCCTTCATTCCTTTGTTAAACATAGTTGACCATATTCATGTGGATCTATTTCTCTTCCATTTTGTTGGATTTTTTCCTTCAGATTTGTTACATAGATAATCATGTAATGTGTGAACAAAAATATTTGCATTTTTACTTCTTAATCTGTATACCTTTTATTTTCTTGTCTCATTGCAATAGCTATGACTTCCCATATGATATCAGAAAAGCTCTCCATTCTGTTCCAATGATGTATTTGTTGATTATTTTACTGAAGCTTTATAGTTAAGTCTTGGGGTCAAGTAGTGTCAGTCCTGCAACTTTGTTCTTCTCCTTCAATATTGCGTTGGCTATTGTGAGTCTTTTGCCTCTCCATATAAACTTTAGTATCAGTTTGTTGACATCCACAAAATAACTTGGTGGAGATTTGGGCTGGGATGGCATTGACTCTGTAGATGAAGTGAAAGAACTGACATCTTGACAATTTTTAATTTGTTTATTCATGAACATGGAATGTCTCTCCATTTATTTAGTTGTTATTTGATTTCTTTTATCAGAGTTTTAATATAGATCTTGTACCTATTTTGTTAGATTTATGCCTAGGTATTTCATATTTGGGGGTGCTAATATAAATAGGGTTATGTTTTTAATTTTAAATTCCACTTGTTCATTTCTGCATACAGAAAAGTGACTGACTTTTTTGTATTAACTTTATACCCTAAAACCTTACTATAATTACCTACTAGTTCCAGGAAGTGTTTTTTTATTATTATTCTTTCAGATTTGTTACACAGATAATCATGTAATCTGTGAACAAAAATATTTGCATTTTTTACTTCTTTTTTTTTAATCTTTAAACTGTTCCACAAATTTTATTTTTTTATTTTTTTAAATTATACTTTAAGTTCTAGGGTACATGTGCATAACATGCAGGTTTGTTACATATGTATACTTGTGCCATGTTGGTGTCCTACACCCGTTAACTCGTCAGCACCCATCAACTTGTCATTTACATCAGGTATAACTCCCAATGCAATCCCTCCCCCCTCCCCCCTCCCCGTGATCGGCCCCGGTGTGTGATGTTCCCCTTCCCGAGTCCAAGTGATCTCATCGTTCAGTTCCCACCTATGAGTGAGAACATGCGGTGTTTGGTTTTCTGTTCTTGCGATAGTTTGCTGAGAATGATGGTTTCCAGCTGCATCCATGTCCCTACAAAGGACACAAACTCATCCCTTTTTATGGCTGCATAGTATTCCATGGTGTATATGTGCCACATTTTCTTAATCCAGTCTGTCACTGATGGACATTTGGGTTGATTCCAAGTCTTTGCTATTGTGAATAGTGCCGCAATAAACATACGTGTGCATGTGTCTTTATAGCAGCATAATTTATAATCCTTTGGGTATATACCCAGTAATGGGATGGCTGGGTCATATGGTACTTCTAGTTCTAGATCCTTGAGGAATCGCCATACTGTTTTCCATAATGGTTGAACTAGTTTACAATCCCACCAACAGTGTAAAAGTGTTCCTATTTCTCCACATCCTCTCCAGCACCTGTTGTTTCCTGACTTTTTAATAATTGCCATTCTAACTGGTGTGAGATGGTATCTCATTGTGGTTTTGATTTGCATTTCTCTGATGGCCAGTGATGATGAACATTTTTTCATGGGTCTGTTGGCTGTATGAATGTCCTCTTTTGAGAAATGTCTGTTCATATCCTTTGCCCGCTTTTTGATGGGGACATTTTTTACTTCTTAACCTGTATAGTTTTTATTTTATTTTCTTGTCTCTTTGCAATAGCCATGACCTCCCATATGATATCAGAAAGGAGTGTCAAGAGAGGACATTCTTGCCTCGTTCCTGATCTTGGTGGGAAAATGTCTGGTTTCTTACCATTAACGTATGACATTAACTATAGGTTTTTAATAGCTGTCCTTTATCGACTTGAAGACATTTCCTTCTATTCCTTGTTTGTTGAGAGTTTTCATCATGAGTCGGCTTTGAATTTTGTCACATGCTTTTTTTTTGCATCTGTTGATATAATCATGTGATTTTTCTTCTTTAGCCTGTTGATGTGATGGATTAATTAATTGATTTTCAAATTTGAATCAACCTTTTATACATGGGATAAATCCCACTTGGTTACGGTGAATAATTATTTTTATACATTTTGGATTTGATTTGCTAATATTTTGTTGAAGATTTTGCAGCTATGTTCATGAGAGATATTGGTCAATAGTGTTGTTGTTTTTTTTCTTGGAATGCCTTTGGTTTTGGTATTAGGGTAATGTGGGCCTCATAAAATGAGTGTTCCCTGTGCTTCTATCTTTTGGAAGAGATCATAGAAATTGGTTTAATTTCTTTCTTAAATATTTGGCAGAATTCACCAGTGACCCATCTGTGCCTGGTCCTTTCTGTTTTAGAAGTTTCTTAATTATTGATTTATTTTCTTCAATAGATATAATTCTATTCAAATTGCTTTTTTTTTTTTTTTCTGAGACGGAGTTTCACTCTTGTTGCCCAGGCTGGAGTGCAATGGCTATAGTGGCAGGATCTCAGCTCACTGCAACCTCCGTCTCCTGGGTTCAAGAGATTCTCCCACCTCAGCCTCCCAACTAGCTGGAATTATAGGCATGTGCCACTACACCCGGCTAATTTTGTATTTTTAGTAGAGATGGGGTTTCTCCATGTTGGTCAGGCTGGTCTTGAACTCCCAACCTCAGGTGATCCGCCCACCTCAGCCTCCCAAAGTGCTGGGATTACAGGCGTGAGCCACCGCGCCTGGCTGAAATTGCCTATTATTTTTTTAAAACAGAAATCCAGGTTAACGACAGGTTGGGGCTTGAGGGGAGTGGAGAAAAACTGCAAGAGTTTCCTAAAAGCTTACCCAGTTCATGCATTCACTCATTCACTCATTTGTACATTCATTCATTTGGTAATTCACTCAATAGCCACCGACTGAACCCGTTTACCAGAAATAAGTCCTGCCTCAAGATGATAGCATATGCCTTTCTTATGCCTTCCTGGGCATTTTCTTGAATTACTTATATTTTTTGTTTTTAATGTGTAAATACGTGTACCCAGTAATTCAAACTCATTAATTTATGTTTGTAATAATTGTTGAAATAAGTTTGACAGAAGGTAACCTTTCTGAATTTGCAAAGAAAATGATTGCCAGGCAAATTTAAAGCAGAAGTCCATTGTGGGGAAGATCCTGTATCCAAAGCCACACACTTTTCAACCAGCTTTAAGCACTTTGTCCATAGTGTTGAGGGCACAACTATGGAGTCAGACCTTCCCCAGTATGATCCTGGGTCAGCTACTTCCCAGCAGGGTGACTTAGGGTTGCCTCCTTGTCTCTTTAATTCTCCTTTCCTTGACTGTAAAGTGCAAATAATAAGACCCACCTTGCAGGCTGCTTGTGAGGGTCCATGAGATGTTATGAAGCTTCTAGCACATAGAAGTGTGCTAGGCACCAGTAGAAGTGCTTGGCAGGGCACCAATGGGAACTCTTGCCTTTATTATTAATACATTCAAAGGGAGATTTACTGATACTCTCTGTAGTACTGTAGGAGATGTGATGATATCAAAGCTAATGCCTGTCCTCATGGAGAATGTAATTCTTTGGGGAAGCCAGGACAGTTGCAGATTATTACTGTGTAAGACGGGAAGTAATAAAAGACGAGGGAAAACAAGTGAATGGCAGACACAGGTCAGAAAGGAGACCGATCCCTCCGGCTTGGGCATGTTTGCTGGCATGTGGTGCCCCAGGGAGTTGAGATACTATTGCTAAATGATCAGATGGTGTCATCTGGGGTGGCCACTGAAGGACGAGGCTGGCTGTGTGTGTGACAGCAGACCTGCTTCCCTACTGCCTGTGCTGTGCTTTCATACTGCAGACACCCAGCAAGCGAGAGCTGAGTTAGGTTCCAGAGAGAGTGAGTTCAAGAAAATGCATAGCAGCAGAAAAACCCCTCTATTGTTAATAGCAAAGATTTCTTATTTGTTCATTTGAAAGACCCTTTGTCAAATTCTTCTGGCCTTGAGCCCTTTGATCACTTCTGTGCACGTAAGTCTGGTGGATTCTTTCTTGCTCCTCAGCACTCAGCTCTGGCAGCCGTGCCTCCCCGGAGTCCAGTCTGACTGTTCCCTGCAGCTTTACCTGGTCCTCTGCGAGCCTGAGCACTTAGGTTGCTCCATCTTTCAACAGCCCCAGGAGTTGTTCTGAGTCATCTTGGAGCTCCTAGCTCAATAAATGTGTAAACTTGCCATGGCCCGGATCTTGCTCTGATTTGTGAGCATTTAGCCATTAATCCAAATATGTGAAGCTTTTTAAAAAATACAGAAACAAGTAGTTCCCACTCACCCTTCCTCTCTGCTGTTAGTGTGCATTCAGACGATGCCAAGGAATGGGCTTCTCCAGGCAGAGCCGGGGCTTTGCGAGGGGTCTTTCTCAGCCACACGTGTCCAGCATGTATGTGGCCTTCTCCTGGGGCATAGAAGTACTTATTTCAGCCGACACAAATGAAAACGATTAACATTCAGCAAAATATCCCAGCTGCAGTCTAATTATTTCCTATGGTTGTTGGTGACAGCGTCCCCTTTTTGGAGCAGGGTTGGCTGGAGGCAGGATGAGAACAGTGTGGGCTTGTTGGGGAGGTGTTGTAAGGCACCCAGCACGGAGAACTGAAAAGGCCTCTTTAGAAGCTTCTCTCTGGGGCAGGGTGGGGGTGGGAGAGGCTATGGTAAAGACCCACAGTGGCCTGGGCTCTTCTCTCCAGCAAGATGCAACAGGACAGGGGAGGAGGGCCCCCAGGAGGCCCCGGGGGTGGCCTGGAACTTGAGAATGAACTGATGCGGGCAGGCACAGCCTTCTTCACTTCTTCACCAGGGTGAGCCCCGCCTTAGACTGCTCGGTGACACCTGTGCATAAGCGCTCCACCCCCAGCGAGAGAAAGCGGGCCGCTGGGACTGGCTGTCCTTTACTGTGTGACTGTCTCCAGTGTCTTGTCTGTCCCTTCCTACCTGTCACTGCACTTGGTAGTCACATAGTTATTTGTACCTTGGCATATTTATTCCTGTCTCCCCCGCAAGACCGCAGGCAGCACTGAGAACCCAGGCTGTCTTGCTCATGCTCTGCCACCAGGACTAGCCAGGCTGGGCACCCCAGGGATGCCCGTGGAGTGAATGAATGAGTGAATGGATGAGTGAGTGAAAGAAGATACGAAATTGGTTCTACAGGATGCCCGGCCTGCTGTTACCACTCAGGAGATGCAGCTCCAGGATAGGAGAGAGACTCCATTTTTCTCTGGGTATTACTGGGCTGTTTTAATTTCATTAAACAATAGGAATTTATTACCTGTTTTCTTAAGCTCTAAATAACAAAGGGCAGCACAGTAAGTGTTCTGTTCTTCCTCTTTGCCAGGGCCCAGAGGTAGAGGGAGGAGCAGCCTGTGGTGATGGGTGCCCATGGAGGGTGAGGAAGAGGCTGCAGAGGTCCCTGCTGCCTGGACACGTGGCTGTAGGCCCTAATGGAGAGGCAGCCCCAGGTACCACTCCCTGGACCTGCGAGAAGGCTGGCACAGACAGCACATGAGTGCAGCACATGCCAGGCCACAGGGCTCCTTCCTTTTAACTCTCAAGGCCCCATGAGGCAGGCCAGGTGACTGAGGCCCAAAGGGCAAAGTCACTTGTTCTGGTGGCTCGGCTGCAGGACAGCGACTGTAGGGCCAGTGCTCCATGCACCCGCAGCTGCTCTGCTGGACACAGACCTCCCCGGGGAAGCAGAGACCACCCTGCATCTGAACGGGGAGGGGTTGATGGAGTGTGCCCTGGTGACACAGGCTCTGCAGGGTGGGATCAGGCCTCCCGCTCAGTTCTGCGTTGGCTCTTGCCCCACAGGGCCTCAGTGAAGCCAAGGGAGCTCAGGGGAGCAAGAGTCTAAGACAGAGGCCCTCAGTGGGGCCACTGTGCCCTCCCCAGTGCCCAGGACATCAGCAGCATCTGGAGATAGGTTAGATTGTTATGGCCAAGGAGGGGGCAGTGTCACTGGCGGTTAGTGGGCAGAGGCCAGGGATGCAGCGGAACAGCCTACAGTGCCAGGCAGTCCCCAGCCCCCGCAATGTCCGAGGTGCTGAGGCAGAGAAATCCTGGGCTTAGGTCACGCCCGGGTGCACAGGAAGGAGCTTGCATCCCAGGAACCAGGGGCTGGGAGAGTGGGGAGCTGCGTGGGGGGCTCCGGAGGTCCCAAGTTGGGGTGCCCTTGGATTCCTATGTGGAGGTGGAAACGTGGGTCTAAAGGCCTTGACTAGGGATCTCAGGCTGAGAAACACTGGCTGAGGCTGCAGGAAAGATGTGCCTCTGAGGTGTGGGCCTGTGGAAATCAGACACTGCGGCAGCTTGGCCCCCCTGGGGCCTGTGGAAATGCAGGTAACCCGTGATATCCTAGGGTCCTGCTCCCACCCAAGAGAGGGCTGGGGTGAGTGGTCACAGCTGAGGGCCTGCAACTGTATGAACCTGTTCTCCACACCACACACAGACCAGCAGAAGCATCTGGAATGTTCCCGCAGCACCCCTGCATCTCACTAACTCCCATTCCTCCCTCCCCTCTCAGCCAAGTCCACTCCCTACAGGACGCCTTCCCTGACTGCTGCTCTGGGTCAGGTTGCATTTTCTCAAAGAACTGTATGTGATTTACATCCTTTGTTAACGTGAACACGTGATTAACCGGCTTCTGGGTGGATGCATCCTGGTGTCTTCAGAGTCCAGCACATAGTAGAAGCCCAGAAAGTGGTTTTTAAATGATTATCCTTTGTCCTTGATAAATAACAGAGGCGTCTTTACAGGGTGTAGAGGCAGAGCCGAGTTGAGACATCGAAAGTGGGCAGGGAAAGCGTCTCCAATCCTGGAGTTGTGGGGAAGCACTGTAGGTGCCTGTTTCCTCTGAGCTCACCTGGAGTGGAGTGTGTGTGTGTGTGTGTGTGTGCGCGCGCGCGCACGCACGTGCACACATGCACACATGTGTGGAAGCCACGGGGCTGGAGATAGTCTCTAGCAGTGTGAGACAACCAGCACACCATCCTGGTGCTGAGCGCAGCTCCGTGTCCCTGTCTGGGAAGCCCATGGCCCTCGGGGCAGAAGTTCTGCACAGAGAGTCCTCAGTGGGCCGAGGCAGTGGTCTTCAGTCCATTTGCAGTTGCCTTGCCCCTCTGTGCCTGAGATAAAAAAGATGGTTTCTCCTTCATGGAGAAGGAGTTCGGTTTTATTAATACTTTCTTAAAGTGAGCCACAGGATTAGTGCTGGGCCCCAGGTTTTAAAATCTTCCATCTGATATTCAGTCTCTTTCCTGTTGTGACCACTCCTTGTAAAGGTGATTGCACTTGAAGCTGAACCCAGCGTAACTGCGGCCCGTCGCCCTCCCAGCTGGCAGGGTATCCTTTGCTTTCATTTTATTTATTGTTTGTTTGTTTGTTTATTTATTTAATTAATTTATTTTTGAGACAGAGTCTTGCTCTGTTGCCCAGGCTGGAGTGCATTGGCACGATCTTGGCTCACTGCAACCTCTGCCTCCTGGGTTCCAGCAATTCTTCTGCCTCAGCCTCCGGAATAGCTGGGATTACAGGCGCCCACCACCACACCCGGCTAATTTTTGTATTTTTAGTAGAGATGAGGTTTCACCATGTTGGCCAGGCTGGTCTCAAACTCCTGACCTCAGGTGATCTGCCCACCTTGGCCTCCCAAAGTGCTGGGATTATAGGCATGAGCCACTGCACCCAGCCGCCTTTGCTTTTATGAAATTTAAACTTCTAGGAATATATTTTCATAGATGATGTTTCTAGCTGTCTTTAAGAATTAATGAAGTTCTTAGTTCCATTTTTTTTAAGTCCTTGGCTAACTGTGGACAATTCTCAACTGTAAGGGAAAGATTTACGTCTTTATTAATAAGCCTCACTGTCTCTGAAACTCTTTTCATATTCAAAGGGCACTCGCATTACCTGGCAATTACTCTTTCTCAATGAGGCACAGGTTGGTGATATTTGGGAATATGACTTTGGGGAATACAAACTCCGTTTAAGTAATGATTTTGAAAAAAATCTCTCTGCACCAGTGAATGCCATGAACAGTTTCATTTTCAGTAAGTACTTGCAGCCAGTTGTCTAGTTGTCAGAAGGCGGCCTTATCAGCGGGCTCCTGGTGTCGGCGTTCTGCTGCTGGAAGGTCAGGGAGTTCCCTGGACCCCACGGAAGCAGCTGTCTCCATGAAGGACAGGGACCGTGCCGCCAGCCTTTCTTTTATTCTCCCACTGACATGGGATGAAGGCATTTCACTTTTAAGCATCTTTTTTCCCAACTTCTCAGAACCCTTTGAAGATCTTGCACTTGACTTCTAAAATTCAGTCCAATTCCTTAATAAGTATGTCACTATTACAAGTTGGCTTTTTAACTTCTTAAGACGCATCTTTAATTTGAACTTCCATAACCATATTTTTATAATTATCAAATGGCAGGAAATAGATGCTGACTCCCTTAATTTTATCATTCTAAATGTCACAAGAATGGCAAGGCTCTTTAAAAGACAAAAGAAGTTCTTCAATTAGGAATTCCCATGGTAACCAATATAGTTCGATCTTTTTTTTTTTTTCTTTCTGTGGCTATTTAAAGTATTTAAATTGATTTACATCCCTGTGGAAATGTGAAGAAAAAGCCTGGATCCCATACATCCATTCCACCTGGAGTTTGGGGGTTCTATTATAAGCCATGTTCTTCTTTTGATTCCTTCCCAGTATCTGCAGTGGAAGGTAAAGGTTTGCCCCTAAGCAGACGCCTTTTAAGTTTCCTTAACTTAGGAAGAAGTCATGATTTACCTTTGTATTCCTTTTGCAGTTGAAATTAAAACACAAATATATAAATTATCTCATTTTGTATTGCTCTTACACTTTATGTTGAACAGTAAATATAAATGTATTTTAGTAGCCAGACGTTAGAGGATAACACTGGCTTAATTTGTGCTGAGTGTGGAGCCCCTTCTGGGTGCAGTGAGGGTCTGAGCCTGTGAACCTCGTATCTGCCCAGCTCCTGCTGGACAGCATCAGAGATCTGCTGACTCAGGGTCCAGCCAGTCTCCACCTCTTCTTGGAGCAGGACACTGCACACCAAATTCACTGGTACTGCAGCCACAGCCCTGGACACCTGGATACGTGCATTTTCCCATCTTCTGCCACACTGGCCCTTTGCCTGAACTCCTCCTGGCCTTCAGTCTGAGGTCCCCTGGGGGCCACGAATGGCTCTACAAAGTTGCAGGTCCCGATAGTGGGCTATGGGTGCTCCCAGCTGAGCACATTCATGACTCTCACACTCACTGTACAAGGAAATGAACATAGTATGCATGGATCCACCAGATCTTCACTAAGCCTCACAGCAACCCTAAGAAGAGGACAGCCATATTTATCCTCATTTCATCCGTGAGGAGGTAGAAGCTCAAAGAGGTCAGATGCTGCATCTGGGGTCAGTGTGGTTTTCTGCCTCTGGGACCCCCTACCCATGAGGCCAGTGTCCATCCCCCTCAGCAGGTGTGTGGAGCCCTCTGGACACAACATCTTACTAGGAATTGCATGACAGTTACTGATCATTTATCTTTTAAAATGGGTCAAGAAGCTGAAGGGAAGATGGGAAGTTTCTCAGATGACACATATTGACAGATATTATAGCCAAAATACACATAGAGGGGAACATTTTGGAGAAGGTTGTGGCCATGATAAAAATCAGCATTTATTGAGCTTGTGATATGTGGCAGACACCATAAAGTGTGCATCGTAGACATTACCACATACACCCCATGCAGCCAGAGGGTGACCAGCCACCTACTTAGCCAGGGACTGAGGGGTTTGCTGGGATGGGGGATTTTAGTGTTAAAACAGGGATGGTCCTGAGCAAAGCAAGGGGTCACCCCACCCACCACCCCAAGGTTAAGATGGACTTACCTTCATTTTGTAAATAGAAAACCCATGGCTCAGAAAGTTGAGGTAACTGCTCAGGCTGCTCTGATGGCAAGAGGTGCAACTGAGGCCTGGACCAATACCTGTCAGAACCCAAAGCCACATTTTTTGATCATGACACCTTTGTCACGGCCGTGAGAAGCAGTCCCTCCTGCGATGGAAGTCTCAAGGTCATCCATATGACCAACACCTTGAAAAGATTTAGGTGATAAAATTGAGATTCTTAATTCTTTTGAAAAAAAAAAAGATTAAAAGATTAAAATCAGAAAATTATTTTCAAATAAAGTTTATGCCAAAAGATACAAAGACTTGCTCTGTAAGAGATAAAGTGTTTTGTGGCAAACAAACATTTCAAGGGCAAAGTCAGGCCGGCCATCCTGCTCTCTGCCATCCTGTAAGTCTCTCCATGCTCATGGTCATCTGTCGCCCAGTGTGAAGACTGCTAAAGGCAGATGACATGCTCAATGTTTCTCAGTTGACCATATTTTTTAATTGAGTTTTTAGACAAATTAAATTAATGAATTTGTTTGCTTATTCATGCAGAGTAAAAAGCAATACCCACTCTACTCCAAAATAGTAGCTCAAGCTATGTTTTTGCAAATTGATATGGTTTGGCTGTGTCCCCACCCATATTTCATCTTGACTTGCAGCTCCCATAAGCCCCACGTGTCAAGGGAGGGACCCTATGGGAGGTAATTGAATCGTGGCAGCAGGTTTCTCCTGTGCTGCTCTCGTGATAGTGAGTAAATTCTCACAAGATCTGATGGTTTTATAAAGGACAGTTCCCCTGCACACACTCTCTTGCCTGCTGCCATGTAAGATGTGCCTTTGCTCCTCCTTCATCTTCCACCATGATTGTGAGGCCTTCCCAGCCATGTGGAACTGTGGGTCCATTAAACCTCTTTTTCTTTATAAATTACCCAGTCTTGGGTATTTCTTCATAGCAGTATGAAAATGGACTTACACACAAATTATATTAAAACGCAACATCCTTACAGAAAAGTCTGTACCAGTCATAAGCACACAGAGCTCTGAACTTCCAAGTAAGGCAGCACCCAGATCAAGGAATGTGACAGACCCATTCCCCCAACCCAATCCCCTTGTTGCTCTTCCAGTCCCTTCATGCCTCCCTTCCAGGGATAACCATTGTCCCCACTTCTGACACCATAGATTAGTTTCGCCTGCTTTTGAACTTTATATAAGCTGGATCATAGATTATATCGAAGTATTTTTATGTTTATTGAATATCTACTATGTGCAAGGTCTTGCATAGCTGTTCACTGAATGTACATGACTTGGTTTTGAATGCCTCCCAGGTTGCTCTATAGGTGTGTGTGTGTGTGTGTGTGTGTGTGTGTGTGTGTGTGTGTGTCCCTGGATATGGATCACAGAGTTGTCTTAGCAGTCAGTCCTCAAAAGGCAGGTTCACCTGGTGGCCAGCTCACATACTGTGTGTGTTCAGGAAGGCATTCCTGCCGTGTAAATGTCATTTAAATGTGGCATATCTATGAATTCAACAGGGTAATTTGGTTCCTATGTTGTTGGAAAGTTCTCTGAATGCTGAAGTCATCTGCACTCTAGGCTTGAGTAAATAACTCAGGACAACGAAGAGAGGAAGTTGCTGTTAGGTTTGGTGGGGGGAGAGGAAGGTGACATTCACATGTCCTCTTGTACAAGGGCCACCGTGTGAAACCTGATGTCCAGTGAAGACACAGCCATCCAAATAGATCACTGCCTTCCAGCCCCAGGGTCTACACAACAAAAACACTTCCCCGTTGAGGCTATCTGGTGAATTCTGCCTCCAATGTCCTGGGAGCAGTCAGCCAGAGCCCAGGGCAGGGGGCCTCCCCAATCTCCATTCTGCAGATCATTCTTTCTGGGCAATTCATGCTCTTTCCCACACAGAAATGTTTGAGGCAGTTTGTGGAAGGAGCATTGTATCAGGGTGGTTCCTAAATCAGGTGGATTAAGGTATGGACGCTGTCTTCACCGCTTGCTTGTCAAATAACTGAACTCCTGACTTCTTCTTTGAACTCTGGGCTTCTAATCTGTGAAGTCAGAGTAGTGATAACTGGGTAGTTGTGAGCATTAAGTTTAAAAATATGTTGTGGCAGCACTTTGCATGAGCAGACTGTAGTATAAATGCCAGCTCCCTTTCCCTGGCGATAAGAAGTGATTGTGATTGTGCATTAAGTTCTGGTTTAAGCTTCCTGGCTGACAAGGCAAAATTGAAATACAATGGTTTATATTGTTCTAGTCTGATTCAAAGAATGTCCCTAGTTTTTCAGGAAATATAAACACTTTCTGGTGTTACATTCTAAGACAACTTTATTTTGTAAGCCTAAATGATTCAGTCAGGGTTTCCAACAATGGTTTTCACCCCCAAAAGATGGAGAATTCCCCTTTCTATTTCCATAGCGTGTATCAATCCTTTAAAAAATACTAATCTGAGGCTATGATAGTGCAACACTAAATTCGGAAGGCGAACACCGTGGAGTTGGAATTGCATTCTGTTGCTCCATTTCTTTCACCTTCTCTTTTTAGTGGACATCCCATAATAAGAACATAAATGGAAAGGGCAAGCCTGGAGTGACAAAGGGAATCCTCCATTCACTCTGCACAATGCTGCTGCTGGGCTCAGGACGTGGAGAGGGCAGGGGCTGTGAAGACATCCTGGTGCCTTTGCAGGGTCGCCGTGAGGATAAAGGGGATGGGCCAGCTGTGGTGGCTCAGGCCTGCAATCCCAGCACTTTGGGAGGCTGAGACAGGACTCTTAAGGCCAAGAGTCCCAGACTAGCCTGGCCAATATGGTGAAACCCTCTCTCTACTAAAAATACAAAAATTAGCTGGGCACGATGGTGCACACCTGTAATCCCAGCTACTTGAGAGGCTGAGGCACGGGAATTGCTTGAACTTGGGAGGCGGAGGTTGCAGTGAGCTGAGATCGGGCCATTGCACTCCACCCCGGCAACACAGCGATACTCTGCCTAAAAAGAAGAAAAGGCGGGGGGATGATGCAGACACGAGCTTTGTGTGTGTTCTTGTCATATCACATGTAAAGGAGACCGTCAGACTGGGAGTCTTTTCTGTTACAAAATTATACATCTGGAGAATCATGGTGAGCAGGAATTCTGTGTGAGATGCTGGCACGTGCCTCCTGCACTTCATGAAAGAGCCTGTTGGTTTGGGAGCATCCATGGCTTTGCTCTTCGGGCTGCTGGCCACGGGGACCCTGAGTCCCGAGCTCTTCAGAAACCCTGGTGCTGGGGAGGCGAAGCTGTCTCCTCTCTCCGTTTGCACAGAAATTCCAGGATTTGGATTCTTTTGGTAACCTCGAGCTGAATGTTCAAAATGTTGAATGTTAGTTCTTTTTTCGTTTTTCATATAAGTACTTACACGCACGCATAAAAAAGAGCCAGTAACCAAGGGCTTTTCCCAGGCCAGCAGTGGCCTGGGAGTCCAGCCCACACTCCCAGACTCCAGCTGGGAGACACAAAAGGAAGGGAACTTGGGTGGGGACACCCCACGATGATGAGGTCCTTGGGAGCCTCCAGGGCCTCCAGGAGCTCAGCTGCCACCCAAGAGCACCCTAAATCTCAGAAGCTAGCCAATCCAATGGAAGGACGGTAAGGTCTTTTCAGTGTAAACACAGCTTTGAGGATGAAAGGGTTGTATTTGCAGAATTAGTTGGAATCAGAGCTCCAAGCCTAGAATGTCCTCCCACCCTCTACCCACCCCAGGACTGGATTCCTGTCCTGTGAGGCCAGCTGAGCTCTCCTCCCTCATTACCTGTCCCCAGGTGCAGACCTTCCTGTCACACCACTGATAACTCATCTGTTGCATTTTTTCATGTATCCTGAAGCATCTACACAGTAGGCATTCAATAAATACCTGCTGAGCAGTGGATTACATAGTATAGCCACAGATGAAATGATGCCTACGAACCTCCTACAAAACTCCTGTTTTATTATTTCAAACTCTGAAAACTCACAGTTTGGACTATTCTTTTGTTAATCCTACAATGAGTTAAGCTGACTAATGGACACTCAAGTTTCCATCATGGCTGCGCTCACAAAAAAGATCACCTGGTATTTTCCCTTTGTTACTATGGAAGATCTTAGGTGGATCATATTCCTATTCATGTCATAGGAATCGTTTACTGGAGAAGGGTCATTTCATTTCCATTATGTTTTGAATGATTAGTCGTTTCAAAAATAAACCATCCCTCCAGGTTAAATTTATCTGGGACTCATGGTTGGATAAGCTTCTATGTCATTAAAATTAATTGATGTAGCAAAATCAACTGCAATCATTATCCTGTTCCATATCGGTGGCAGAACCAGGAAGGTGCTCACCATCTACACATGGCGGCAGAGGTCTCTGTGTCCTTTGTCCTATGCAGAGACCCTGCCTGTAAGTCTCACTGAACTGAAAGTTAGGTCAGGAGTCTCCACGTGACCTGACTGAGAGCTTCATGTTGTCAAGAGTCCGTACAAGGCTAATGTGACGCTCACACTGGGGCTGGTACATTTGAACAAACGGTTCACTTCAAACATTCACATCCCAAAAAAGGACCCCAGTGGGCATAGGGAGTCCAGCCCAAGACGAAGTATCAGGGAACTGTTGGGAACATGGAGCTTACAGTAAGAGACCTGGGGTAGGGTGGGGATTGGCACCCCCGTGGAGGGCGTCTCCATGTTCTCGATGCTTCTGCTTCCTCCTCTGGAAGGCAGGGAGGACCCTTCTCAGCATTCCGCACTGTGTGGAGGAGTTGGTGAGATGAAGCCTGCCCAGTGTTTTCACTAGGTGAGAGCCCTGTGCATGGTGCCCCGGCCTTGCTGTCCTCGCAGGTACTAGCGCATTCCAGTTCCTTTAGAGAATGAGCACTGGGGTAAGGAGGGTCAGATGTGTGCCCATCCTGGCCTGCAGTGAGCGCTTGTCCCTCACAAGGCAGTTCCGGGGGAAAGTCTCCAGCATGCGCAATTTGCAGTTTAGCGTAAACGGAATGAGGTTTATTAGAATCTTGGCAGCTCTAGAAGGAGACTCTCAACTCTCCATTGGCTACAGAGCCCGGCCAGCCATGTGGGTGGCTCACTCAGGCCGGTCAGAGGTTCCTGCTGGGATGGCCAGGGGCGCCGGGAGAGCTTTCCCTTAGCATATTCAGACCTCAGACTTCCTGGCAGATTCAGCTGCAGCATTGAACTTCAGGAAGTTTTCCTAAATTCAACTTTCAGAGCTTTTACCTTTTCAGAGACCCAGCCTAGTTTACAGAAGCCCAGCAGAAACTTTTTTTCAATTTGCGTGTGACTTTTAGATGAGTTTGGGGCTGTGTGGGAAGATGGTATTTCAGCATCCTAGGCAGGGGCACATCCTATAAACTGTGTGCTTTGAAGCCGTGGTGCTGCCTGATCATGAGGGTAACACGGGGGAGGAGGAATCCTCGTCAGTGTCCTGTCTGTGGTCTGCTGGGCAGTGACCACTTCCCCTGACCGCTGCCTGGGGACTGCTCCTCCACACACAGCTTATCTCCCAGGAAGCGATACCTGGCCCAGGCACCAAGGGCCCAGGGTTTTCCTAATGTTGAGGACATTGTTGCCCAATGGCACAGAACGTGGGATTTGGAGTCAGATCTGGCTGGATTTGATTTCTGGCTCAACCTCTTGTTGACCACGTGACTTCATGCATGTTACTATGTTACTTCAGGGTGGCCGTGAGGATCAGACAGGATCCTGTATGTACAGTGTCTAGCACTGTGCTCCAAGGACCATTTGTCCCCATAAATGTGATTATTAGGTAGCAAGGTGGTGCTATTCTGACCATTGGGCATGTGACCCCACCCACGGCCAACCCCAGGGTGCGAACAGCAGCCTTTCTGTCCTTACCTGGGCCTTACCCTCCACTGTTTCCAAGCTCGTCCACCCAACGCTCTCTCACTGGATCATTACCATGATGCTGTGGATTATCAGTAAGTATCAGTGACCTCATGTGTAGTGGCCGTTGAAGCACAGAGAGGTAGAAGGGCTGCCCAAGGTCACCAGTGGGCAGGGATCTGGCTGGAGAGCACATGCTGCTGCTTCTCCCTCCCTCGGACTATGGATTATAGGAGAGACCAGCAGCCATGCAGGTGGCAGGTGGGTGGCCTGGGGTTCTGCAGGTATGAGCAGACACACATCAGCCCCCTCTACCACCGGCCTCTAATGTCCCCACATCACACAGAGGCCTGGGACCGTCTGGCTGTGCGGTGCAGCGTCTTGAGCACATACACTTTGGGATGATTCCTTGAGTTGTAAAGAAATAAAATAATTTTCCTTGAGAATGACGGATACACTGCTTAGCAGTGGAAGAGGAGAGCTGACCTTTATAGGTAGACAAAACAAAATGCCTGTCAAACATTACACTTTTGTTGCAGTATATTGTTCCAGAATGGAGCGCTGCATATTTTTGTTATAATGCTGTTTTTGTTTCTAAATGAATACTGCAGTGTTCTTTTATGTGGAGGAGGGATTCATTACTGGTTCACAGAACTTTTTCAGTGGTGGGGAAAAATAGGTGCTTGTCCTCAGCAATGCGTATCAAGCCTAGACACATTTCTGTTAGGAGCACAGTGATTTGTGAATTCCCTGACAGCTTACCTTTTATTATGAGCTCTATTTTAAATGGAGACGTGTAGCTTTTCCTCTTTGAGATGATATAACAGATACCCAGAATCTTCTCTGTTATCTCTGGTTTGTTTTAAAGCTCGCCTCTTTTTTGTGCGTTTTACAGGGATTCTTATTTATGAACTAGTTTAAATGGTTCCGGTCAGGCAGTTATTGTGGGGTGGAGGATCATTAAACCAAGAATATTTGCAAATGTTTCAGCAAAGTGGCTAGTTGATTGGCAGATTTTTCATTCATCAGCTTTCCTAATTTTCAGAATCTTCCTAAGGAATATCTAACAAACATCTCTGGTCTGAGTACCATATTACTGAAAAAAAAATTGATCTGTTTTCAGGATCGGTCTCCCCTTTTCTCATGCTAATATATTTTCTTAGTCTTGGTAATGTCCTATGCGTGCCTGTGAAGGATGCACCACTTCCTGATAGCTCTGCTGTCAATGGTAACACTTCACCCAGGCCCCCAAGCCAAGCCCACAGTCACCCTTAGCTTCCTTCCCTTTCCCCACTTCTCACATGCCTCCAAAGCTTGTGAGCTCTGCCTCCTCTATCATTAAATAGCTGCCCCCACCCCTGGCCGCCCACCACTGCCCTTGAGAACACCTTTTCATCCTGCACCTGGACCACAGGTGTGGCCTCATTAGTCAGGAATCTGCAGTCCACACCAAGCCTGGTCCTGTCCCTTCTTCTTCTCTGCAGCCATCACAGTGACCTTCTCTGCAGAGAGCAGAATGGGAACGCCCAGGCTTGCAGACTTCTGCAGCCCCCTTGTGGCTTCAGCCCAAAGCCAAAGGTCTCTGCAGCATTCCGGGATCTGCCCACCTCACATCCCAGGCTAACAGTAGTGATTTATTGGTCCAGGCCTTATACTGAGTTCGGTGTCGGGTCCTTACCTCCTTTACTAACCCAGCAGGTAAATATTATTATCTCCATTTCGCAGATGAAGAAACTTAGGCTCAAAACCATTAAGTGACTTGTTCCAAGGTCAAAGCCAGGCTCCAACTTATTTGCCGTTTCTAGAATGTTCCATACACTCTCTGGCTTCCTTGCTTTTGTTCATGTGTTCTTCCTGGGAATTTTCTTCTTGAGAAAGATGCCCTAACTTTGGCCAAACACAGGTAAATGTTCTGCTTCTGTCTTTCATGGCTGCTGGGCTTGCCACGACCTAGCACTGCTCACCCCTGCATTTCAATAATCTGTTTATAAGCCTGTCCTCCAGACTTCTTTTAGGGTAAGGAGTTTGGGGTTCTGTCCTTGTATGTTTTTAATCTCTAAATCCTAAGCAATTGGCACAGAACTAGCACCTAGTAGATGCTCACTAATGTTAAATGGCCGGTTTAGCATATTGATGTACTCATTCAACTAGTATTTTATGAGTTTCTGGTACACGCACAGAACTTTTCATATACTGAAGATGTTCAAGTCAGAGATAACAGGGTTTCTATTCAGAAACCAGCAAATTAGCCATGGATGCTCTGTCTTTGGGGGTGGGTCTGCACCTGCCTTCATCATCTGTAAAGTGTGGAACATACCTGTCCACCTCATAGCGCAGCTGAAATGGCAGCAAACATCCTTAATGTTAATCCAGAGTCCTACTGTACTGTGTTGTTTTGGAGATGCTGTGAAGACACAGAAAGATGGAAGGGGCGGGCAGGGAACAGCTGGGCACCAGGAGGGATACAACCAGGGTGGCCCAGAGGGCTCTGAAAAGACGTCGAGGAGCGAGTAGCACTTGACCTACTGGATCACGTGGCATCTAGTGGGTTTGGGTGAGACAGGCTTTGTGGGGCAGGGAGCAGCATGCGGGAAGCAGGGGGACTGTGCCGTGTTGGAGCCTGTGAGACACGGTTGTGTGAGTGAGCGGCCTCTGGAAGGTGGATCACCGTGGTGTCTGCCTGACTTGATGCTCTTCCTGGGAGCTTCCAAACCTGTTAAGCAATCCAGAGGGCTGTTTACCAACACACGCTACTCTTCTCATCCATGCCAATCTCATCAGCAAACGTGCTATTTCCCTTATTTGTGAACAATTATTATCATTATTTCATCATAAAATGATCTTTCTGAATAATTATTTAATGCCAGAGCTCATCCATTGTGCCTTAGTGAGCATTGCTTTGCCCTGGCCTCTGGCCACAGGTTACCGTGGACAGCCGAGTGTCAAGATCATCACCAACTAGGCCCTTCACACACGTGCTTAGCCTCATCGCAGACCTGGGGTCACCTGGTGAAAGTCAGGTGTGTTTCCAATCGGCACTCTGAAAAAGAAAACCTGCAAACACTGATTTAACATGTCTGAGTATTAGAGATCATTTTCTCTGGGGCTCACTGAACAGGCATTAGCTCAAGAAAAACATCTTTGGCGTGCTCAGTTACCATGAGCGTCAGGCGCCCAGCAAGCCTGTCCTGAGTACATTTCAGAGTCTGAGCCCAATTGGAGGAGCGAGGGAGGTAGAGGGGAGTAAAACAGGCCTCGTTGTCGAGGACTGCTCCTCCGGAGTCCCACTGCACTGCCCAGTGTGGGGAGTCCTTGTGGCAAGCTACCCTATGTCTCTGAGCCTCAGTTTCCCCTCTGCCAAGTGGGTCTAATAACAAACTCCCCATGTGAGTATTGAGAGGATGCAGTGATCCCTGTTGGGTGCTTAGCGGGGAGTCTGGCATGAAGTTCCTGTCCTTACAGTGACTGTTTCTTCTGCAAGGGTCTTCTCTTGGTGGCTGTTAACACCATCCATCCCTGTCCTCAAACACTAGAGCCCCTGCCAAGAAGCTACTCACTGGGCAAAGATTTTTTTAAAAAAACACGACCGTGACTGTCACTATCTGAGAAGTGTCCATGCCCAGCGCCAAGAGGTGGACAAATCCCTAGCTCTCCCGTCTGGGGCTTGGAGGGCACCCCTACACCTCGGAAGGGAGCCCGGAATCAAATTGCCATGTTTCCAAATTTGATGCTGATAATAATGGCATAGACAGACGAGGCAGTATGGAAACCAGCAGACACTTGTACTTGCAAAGAAGGATTTGTCTGGCTTTCTAATTTGCATGTTTCCTAATCCAAAGAGGGTGCCTCAACCGTGGAGTAATTAGAGAGTATGTGCCTTGGTCGGGGGAGGAGGGAGCTTGAGAGGCAGGCAGAGATGCACGTGGATCTGTGCTGAGCAGCTGCCCATGAATAATTTCTAAAAGTTGCCAAATATTTAGAAGTCCTGCTCGTCTGTCATAGACTGGCAAAAAGGATGGTTGAGAAAAATGGGTCTTTTTTTTTCCCCAGCCTTAGCAACATTGTTTTAAAGATTTCATCTCCTTTTCAAGGTGGTTTGAGGCTGTGGGGTAGGCAGGATCAGATTCTACTAAACTTCTTCATTTCAGGGAGGGCTTCCTCCCCCGAGTTCAGTAGCTCCTTCTGTCCTGTCTTTCATGCATTAGAAAATATAGACATTAACAGCTTTACTGTTGCCTGGAAGGTAAACAAGGAAGCTGTGAGTATGACGTCAGTGCGAATCTGAAGCCTAGATGATTCAGAAACGTTTTGCATTCTTCCATCATTTGAATTACCCACTGGAAGCAGAATGTAGTTGTCTGCTAGAATGCAGAGACAGCCACAGGGCCCGTGGCTGCAGTTCCGTCCATTCCCACTGCACTTCATTTAAGTGATGAGGTCTCTGTTATTATTTTATTTGGAGTAATGATCCTGCTCTTTTACCAGTCCATCTAAAGTAATGGTCGTGGTGCTTGAGTGTTACTGTGATTGAGGGTGAATGACAGTTCTTGCTACCCCAGTGTTCTAATTGATCAGGACAATTCAGTGTCTTTGGGGAAAAACTGGAGTCCAAGAGAAGGCAGCCAGGATTGAGGAACTTGGCTCCGGGGGCTGGTCATTCACAGTAAGACTGCTTCAAGGTCAATGTCACTGGCATTTAACGGCATGAAGTGGAGTTTTATTCTTGTATCCTTTCTTTATAAAATTGTAATACATCATGAAAAGTTCACATTTTAGATATACACGTAGAAACGTGTAGGTAAACATGTTAAAATAAAATGTAAATGCACTTCCAAAAAATTCTTGCAGGTTGCTACTCATTTAAAAGAGTAGCTTGGAGATACACATGCTACGCAAGCCACTTCAGCAACCTACATTCTGCCCACTCGAATGCTTATGGCGCTTTAGGCCAAGGGTGTGTATAAAAGGCATTTTCCTTTTGTCTGAGTTTGGAAAGATTGGCCAGTTCTGTTCATTTCAGAAGTAATTTGAATGTTTCCCTTAAATGGAATAGTTCCAAGGGACTGATTCTAAACGCTGTAGTTTTATTTTCTTCTTTGCAAGGTTAGGATGCACAATAACGTCGCTCGGTCTTTCCATATCTTGTGAGTAATCGGGACCCAACCCAGCAGCCCGGCCGCTTCCTGTGGGCGCCCTCACTGGCCTGACCTTGCCTGCCCCTGCCCCCCTTCCTAAGGGCGGATTTCCCCTGTTCCAATGTTGTCACACTGCCTTTTTCCCAGGGCCTTGTCGGGCTTCCTCCCTGCCTGTGTTCCGTGGAAGCAGAGTGGCTGCAGCTGTGAGCTCCAGGGACTCACCAGCCAAAGCTCCAATTCTGTGACCAGGCTGGTCCAGGCCTCTGTGGGCCAGGCTACTTCCAAAGACCCACTTCTCCCACAGTAAATATATGGCCATCCCAGGGCTTTCCTTTCTGGAGCAGAGAACTTAATGAAGCACTCTCTAGGACTGGAAAGGATTTTGAGGAATAATCCAGTATCATTATTGCCATCTGCAGAATGCCTTTCCTACACCATTCCTACACTAAAGGAATTATAGCTTCACTGGGAGGAAGGAGATATAGCAAACAAACAAACAAACAAACAAAACAAGCAGACAAGACTGGGTATAGTGGCTCATGCCTCTAATGCCAGCACTTTGGGAGGTCAAGGTGGCCAGGTCGTTTGAGCCCAGGAGTTCGAGACCAGTCTGGGCAACATCAGGAGACCTTGTCTCTACAAAAACTACAAAATTAGTGGGACATGGTGGTGCACGCCTGTAGTCCCAGCTACTCGGGGGGTGGCTGAGGCAGAAAGACTGCTTGAGCCCAGGAGGTCAAGGCTACAGTGAGATATGATCGTGCCACTGCACTCCAGCCTGGACTATAGAGTGGGACCCTCTCTCAATTTAAGAAAAAAAAGTAAAATAAAACAAGCAGACAAACGTACATTGCAATGTAGGATGGCTTCCCCTGGGAGGCCTAGCCGGGAGTGGGCTCAGCAGCCCCAGGCAGGCATCGCCGCTGCCCTGTCTCCTCACTCTGTGATGCTGGTCCAGAGCCTCACCAAGCCTCAGTGTCCTCATCTTTAAAGTGGTTCTCGCCAACCGGGCTTGGTGACTCATGCCTGTAATCCCAGCACTTTGGGAGGCCGAGGAGGGTAGATCACTTGAGGTCAGGAGTTGGAGACCAGTCTGGCCAACATGCCCAAACTCCATCTCTAGTAAATATACAAAAATTAGCCAGGTGTGGTGGTGGGTGCCTGTAATCCCAGCTACTCAGGAGTCTGAGGCAGGAGAATCACTTGAACCCAGGAGGCAGAGGCTGCAGTGAGCCAAGATCCCGCTGCTGCACTCCAGCCTGGGTGATGGAGCGAGACGCCGTCTCAAAAAATAAATGAACAAATAAAAATTTAAAAACAGTAAAGTGGGTTTTGCCTTACCTACTAGGATAGTTGTTAGATGTGGGAGAAACCCCACAAGCAGCGCCCAAGGCACTCCACAGCCCAATAAATCTAAACTCATCTCTCCTTCCCCTTACCCGTTCAAGAGAACAACAGGAAGCTTTCCAGTGAGTGGAAGGACATTGTGTCAGCTTTTCACCGACCCCACTTCGCGAATCTGTCTGCTCGAACCAACCTCCCCAACCCCCAGCTTTTAAATGTTCCTCTTTCACAGTTTCAAACCTGTAGCTCAATACTACAGTAGCCATCGGCGTCACAGTATTGGCCTAATGGAAGTCTTCACTTGGTAAAGGTTTACTTTAGAGAACATTATGATTGGTCTTTGCTCTAATTCTTTAAGAAACTGATAGTTGTGGTTTCATACTATCATGTGTGAGCCACAAACCAATAAAATACATGATCTATTTGTAGAACAAAAATTAGCGGAATGTTGTAGTGCACACCTGTAGTCCCAGCTACTTCGGAGGCTGAGGCAAGAGGACCGCTTGAGCCCAGGAGGTCGAGACTGTAGTGAGCCATGATTGCACCACTGCACAATAAGGCAAGAGTTCAGTGTATTCTTGCCTTAGTTTTTAAAGTTAGCTCCAAGTTTAATTTCAAATTATGATTTGTGTTTGATTGGGGTTGTCAATCGTGCAACCACTGACAAAGTGCCAACAGGTACTACCAAAATTGGTCTTTTCCCTTGTGATTTTAGTCTGGTTTTACTCAAGCCTGCTGCTGCTGTCTGCAGCCCCACTCCAGAAACTTCTGCATAGCATTGGGTTTTATTTTACATTAAAAGGAATCAGCATTGCATTGGAAGATTGATCATTTCTATCAATCCTCTTGAGATATTGGAGGTATAACTTCCATTCCTGGCTTCTTTCCTCACTTGGCTCCAGTCAAACACCACGAGTCACTCTTTTTAGCATCTTTTCTGGTTCATTTCGGAGAGTGGAAAGGATGTACTCTTGTAATAAGTTATTCCTACAAAAGAGCAGTTCCCCTATCTGCAGTGATCCTCAAGTAATCATTTATTGCCCAAAAACCGATTCCCTCTCAATCCCCTGCCATCGTGCTGTATGTTATACTGGGTTCCACTGCACCCTGGAAACCCTCTGTGCTTTAATATGTTATTCAACAGACTTTCCCCAGTTGTTTTATATAGCTGCCCCAGTAGACGCTTTGGTATTATATAGACTGTCTTATACATTTCATTTATAATTGTTGTTAGTATATATAAATCTTTTTTTTTTTTGTATTAGTACTTTGCACCTTGTGACCTTAACTTATATATTGCCTCTAGTGGCTCTAGTGGCTATTTTTGAATCCTTTGGTATTTTCTCTGTAGACTATTATGTCATCTGAGAATAAAGTTTTATTTTTTTTCTTTTCAGTGCTTATGTCTTTTAATTCTTTTTCCTAACTTGTTGCATTGGCTGTGATTTCCAGGATAATGTTAAATAGGAGTGGGACAAATCCTTGCTTTCTTCCCAGTACTGGGGAGAGGTAGTAAGTCTTTTCCATTAAGAAGAATTTGAGCTGTAGATTTGCCCAAATAGACTTAAAATTCCTTAGT
The DNA here is from genome assembly GCF_049350105.2 of Macaca mulatta. Lineage (NCBI taxonomy): Eukaryota > Metazoa > Chordata > Mammalia > Primates > Cercopithecidae > Macaca > Macaca mulatta. The sequence continues at coordinate 140,025,776 of NC_133414.1, forward strand.
AACCAGAAGTATTTTTTCTGCTTCTTGGGCTTCAAACATACCTCATGGGTCAGCTTTTAAATGTATAATAATATGCATTTAAATATTTTTTTAAATATACCAATTTATAACAACTTTTAATTGTATGCTGTAGAGTCTTTATTTGATTTGATTTAAAATGTCTAGTTTTATCAGGACTAAGATAGCAAGCAGTCTCTTTTAGTGGAAAACATCATGTACTGAATTCACTGTTTAAAAACAGTGACAATCAAAACGTGCTTCCACCCTTCACCAGTGCAGACATACACTGATGACTGAGCAAGGACTCTTTCACAGGTAGATAGCAGCCTAATCAATAATCCCAGTGTGAGGCTGCCATGCTGACCACTCAGAACAGAACAAGCAAGCTAAGTTCATCCACTGAGGAATGAGTCAACAAAATCTGGTATATCCATGCAATGGAATATTATTCAGCCATTAAAAGGAATGAAGTACTGATACTTGCTACAACAGGGATAAGTCTCAAAAACGTAATGCTGTTATAAGTAAAAGAACCCAGTCACAGAAGGCCACATATAGTGTGAGTCCATTTATATGAGATATTCAGAACAAGCCAATCCATAAAGACAGAAAGAAGATTGGTGTTGCCAGGGGCTGGGGAGAGGATGGGGCTGGGGAGAGGATAGAGCTTGGGAGCTAGTGAGCTAATAGTGGGTGTGGGGTTTCTTTTTGAATGATGAAAATGTTCTAATATTAGATTATATTGATGGTTTCAAGTTGGGTGAATATACAAAAAACCATTGAACTGTACACTTTAAACAAGTGAACTTTAAGGTGTGAAAATTATATCTCGATAAAACTGTTTTTTTTTTAAAATAACATGAGAGCTAAATTAATGGGAGGCTGAGCATGGAGGCTCATGCCTGTAATCCCAGCACTCTGGGAGCCCGAGGTGAACAGATCACTTGAGGCCAGGAGTTCGAGCAGCCTGGCCAACATGGTGAAACCCCTTCTCTACTAAAAATATAAAAATTAGCCGGGTGTGGTGGCACATACCTGTAGTCCTGGCTACTCAGGAGCCTGAGGCAGGAGAATCGCTTGAACTGGGAGGTGAAGGCTGCAGTGAGCCAAGATCGCCCCATTGCACTCCAGCCTGGGCGACACAGCAAGACTCCGTCTCAAAAAGAAAAATTAATTAATTAATAGGAAAGGTCAGGCTAGATAATGATTAAGCTAGAAAGCTGGGGAAAGGGAGATGCCCCAGACTAGGTTGTAAAAGGCTCTTTTGAGGGGAGGATGGGCTAAAGGAACTACTTGAAGGGGAGGGAACCCTGTAGGCCACAGCAGAGGCAGCTGACTGATAGAGCATCTTGGGGGCTACACCATGCCATCAATTGACCATTAGAGGTTGTATTAAAGTTTGGGGTAGGACATAGTTAAAAGCTGATAATTGCAGCCAAAAGAAGTATCAACTAGATAAAGAGATCTCCAGGAGACCCTGAACAATGAAGCAAAAATGGGATAGTCGACTAGTGCTGTACAGAAGGAAATGGTTAGAATTAGCAGCCAACTCCTGTTAACCAGAAAACTAACTGTTTTTTTTTTTCTTCTTCTTTCTTTTTCAGACTATAGCCTTCACGTTCCCTTGGTGAGTACAAAACTTTTTAAAAATTATGTCTGTTGTACAGATAACTAGCTTAAGATAATATGTGGGATTTAATTATTAGAAGAGCATTGTCTTCTTGAGAAAGAAGGCCATATGGTCAGCGTGTTATATTTGAATTTTATGCCTTACCTTGCTTGAACAGGCTCATATCACACCTTTTTGTTACATCATTTGTGTGTGTGTGTGTGTGTGTGCGTGTGTGTGTGAAATTTGGCTCAGCTGCTTGATCTGCTGAAATGTATTGTTGAGGACACAGTTTCTACATCCTTTCCTTTCACTGACTTGTCGTTGCTTTTAGAAGGGTCTAGCTTTATCTCAATGGCACACATCCGACCACTGTTCAGGAGCGTGGGGGCACATAATTGCATTGATGGTAACTGCTTCTCAAATTGGTCTGCTCTAGAGAAAACTGCTGAAAAGGAGCTTCTCCGGATTGCACGCTCAGTAAAAGCAGTATCAGGGTGTCGCATAATGTTATGCCTTTTGGGTCCAGGCAATGGCAAAATTCCATGGCCTTAATGTCCTTAGAAAAAGAAAACTTTAAACAACGGAGCCCTTTTGCAGTCTACTTAATCAATTTAATGCTGTTAAGTTTCCTAAACAAATCGAAGGACGAAAATCTAAGAGCTTTCGCAGTGTCTGCAGTGTGCGGGCGAGTGGCGCGTGGACTTTTGGGTGTGTCTACTTTCAGCGGGCACCATGATGCCAGCCACCGGGAAGCTGTATTTCCTAAATGTATTGCCTTGTTTGAAAGGCACTGACTCCGTTCTGGAATCATTTTCAGGTCAATGGATCAATTATTGTGCCCTGGTTGGCCCTCTTTTTTAGGCAGGGTGCCCTTTGTGGCACTGTTCCATCTGGGCATCAATGCTTGTGGTCATTCTTGGTGTGATCAAATGCATTTTGACTGTACAAATTGTTTCTTTCTTTCTTGGTAAGGAATGTTAAATAAAAGTAATGATTGATTAAGCTAGAGAAGAGGGATGCCTTCATTTGCCACCTACTAAGTTAATTTTGTTGTCCATGTTCTCCATTGCATCATTATGAGACGTTGTTGATTCTGAATGGGGAACTCTTCTTGGGTAAATGTCAGCGGTGGGATCAAAGAGAAGGATCGTTACTGGAATCATATTTACAGGATGGAGGATTAACTATATGAAATCTGCAATCCCTTATTGCCTCAGAATCCTATACAAGGGATGTTGGCTGGTCGATACTGGTTCGAATGCTTATTAAACGTGGCTTTTCTTAAAACATTGGAGCTGCGTGCTTTATCTAATGCAAGTGTGCCTACCATGCTAGAATGAAATATTTGAGTGTCAGACCCCACAGCTACAGCTCCTTTTAAAATATAGGACTCAGATTATGATTTGTTACAAGTGTGTGACCTTTGCACCCCTTGTCTCTCCACTCAGTATTGGCCCCTCCGCACCCCATTTTGCCTTCTGCCACTTCCAAAATTTCGTATTTTTCCCGGCAAGTTGACCTGCTCCCCATCAATGAGTCAGCAGCTCCCGCAGCTGAGTGATCCTGTGACAGGTGCTTCCAGGGCTCCTCCACCTCCTGGCATTGTCTCAAACCCGGCAAGAGATTCAGAAGTGGGTGCCCTGCCCAAGGGTCACTGACTGTGTGTCCGGGAGCTGACTTCCTTTCCTCCCTGCATCCACCATGGGTAGTTGGCAGCCAGAGCAGCTTCAGGGGGCACCTCCCTTTTCCTGGTCTCATCCTTCCTTTGCCTCCATTTCTTTCTTTCTTTTCTTTTCTTTTTTTTTTTTTTTTTTTTTTTTTTTGAGACAGAGTTTCACTCTTGTTACCCAGGCTGGAGTGCGATGGCATGATCTCGGCTCACTACAATCTCTGCTTCCCGAGTTCAAGCGATTCTCCTGCCTCAGCCTCCCAAGTAGCTGGAATTACAGGCAAGCACCACCACGTCCAGCTAATTTTGTGTTTTTAGTAGAGACAGGGTTTCTCCATGTTAGTCAGGCTGGTCTCAAACTCCCGACCTCAGATGATCCGCCCGCCTTAGCCTCCCAAAATGCTGGGATTACAGGCATGAGCCACCGCACCCGGCCCTGCCTCCATTTCAGTGGGAAGGTAAAGCTCTGCTTCAGGAAGATCCGGAGTTCGTAGATTAAGGGTACTTCTGATTCCAGAAATCTTTCTCTGGATACGAGGAAAGGGTTTCGAAGCCTGGGTCTCCTATCTGTGCTGCCTTGTCTGCTGCCTTCCTTTGGGACCTGCCTACTGGGCCACTGATATGGTTTGGCTCTATGTCCCCACCCAAATCTCATCTTGAATTGTACTCCCCTAATTCCCATGTGTTGTGGGAGGGACCTGGTGGGAGATCATTGAATCATGGGGGCAGTTTCCCCCATACTGTTCTCCTGGTAGTAAATAAGTCTCCCAAGATCTGATGGTTTTTTATGGGGTTTCCACTTTCGCTTCTTCCTCATTCTCTTCTCTTGTCTGCGCCATGTGAGATGTACCTTTCACCTTCAGCCATGATTGTGAGGCCTCCCCAGCCATGTGGAACTGTGAGTCCAATAGGCCTCTTTCTTTTGAAAATTGCCCAGTCTTGGGTGTGTCTTTATCAGCGTCATGAAAACGGACTATTACAGCCGCCAAGGTAGAATATCAGACTGATCTATTAGCCCGTTGCATTTTCACTGCTAAGCATTTGAGACTTGTATGGAACCTCAGGATATCTATTAATGGAAGGGAACTTATTTCTCACTTGTGGGATTCAGAGAAGTGCTTCTGAGTCAGTTAGAACTAAAAGGATAGTCCACCTTGGGCAGGGTGGATAAGCCCCCTAAGGCTGGAGATGGTGCCACAGCCACCACCCACACTGGCCAGCTGACTGCAGAGGAGCCTAGTCACACGTGCTGGATGAACACATCAGCCTGCGCGAGCCTTCATTTCTCTCATCTATCCATCACTTCCTAGGATGTGATGTGACATTTAAGTGAGATGACCCAAGGTAGGCGTTTAATAAAAGCTAGCTATGGACTGGGCGCGGTGGCTTACGCCTGTAATCCCAACACTTTGGGAGGCCAAGGCAGGTGGATCATTTGAGATGAGGAGTTCAAGACCAGCCTGTCCAACATGGTAAAACCCTGTCTCTACTAAAAATACAAAAATTAGCCGGGTGGTAGTGGCACGTGCTTGTAATCCCAGCTACTTGGGAGGCTGAGGCAGGAGTATCGCTTGAGCCTGGGAGGTGGAGGTTGCAGTGAGCCAAGATTGCGCCACTGCACTGCAGCCTGAGTGACAGTGTGAGACCCTGTCTCAAAAAATAAAAATAAATAAAAGCTAACTAATTGTGGTTATCACTGCTACTCTTATTATGATCGTCATCACAGAATCATGGCAACTGTTTCCAAATTTAAGGAAGATATTGAACTGGATTGTAACATATATGCTGGTACCATAGTGGGTATCAAAAGGAGTTCCCTTTACTAGCAGTAATCCACTTTTTCACTTCAAAAAACTATATTAATATTTGACATCTAGGCCGGGCACAGTAGCTCACACCTGTAATCCCAGCACTTTGGGAGGCCGAGGAGTTCAAGACCAGCCTGGCCAACATGGTGAAACTTTGTATCTACTAAAAATACAAAAATTAACTGAACATGGTGGCGGGCACCTGCTACTTGAGAGGCTGAGGCATGAGAATTGCTTAAACCTGGGAGGTGGAGCTTGCAGTGAGCCAAGATCACACCACTGCACTCCAACCTGGGTGAAAGAGCAAGACTTGTCTCAAAATAAATAAATAAATAAATAAATAAATAAATAAATAAATAAAATATCCAAAAAAATGAGTCAAGTCTTTTTTCCTGTTAAGCTGGATTAGTAGGGGTCTCTTGAGTAGAGTCACCCGTTCCCATGTTTTCCTTTCCTTTTTCTTTGTCTTTAACAATAGGTTTGTGAAAATAACACCATAGTTCATATCAATGATCAAATATGACCAAAGTTCCTTCAACTGGAGAATGCTTACAACTCTCTGGGTCTCTCACATAGTATTTAACGCAATGGAATTTCAGAATTGAGAATTTATAAAAGACATATCGTTAAGGTTTAAATATTTTCTCCAGACTCTTTGAGGTCTTATGTTGTTATACCTAAGGGTATCCACGACAAAGTAAAATTAAATGATTCTGTAACTTGATGATTTCACTCTGGTTCACGGAAATACCCAAGGAATAAAAGAAAACGAAATTAATGTGTGAATATTCAGCAACTGTGAGTTTCAATTTTAAAACATACTTAGGCTTCCCTTCACTCACTTGCTCTTCTTTAGTAATCTGTTTCCTCCTCTGTCACTTTTAAGAAGTGTGATTTTTTTCTCTTCTGACTCATTTATGTTTCTTGATGTTGATTTGAACGGCTACCATGACAGAAAAAAAAAAATCTGTTATTTTTAAAATAAAGTTCAGGGTTCTGACAGGCAGGGGGACCACTCCAAGCTTGCTTCTGGCTGCGTCCGCTGGGGTGATGTTTCCAGCAGGGCAGGAGCTATACGCCCCGGGCCGGCCTTTGGAATCCCAGAAAGAAGTGAGAAGCGTGGTGGGCAGAGCACATACAAAATTAAAACTTTCTGAGACATGTGATTCCTGTTTCCCTTCTTCATCACATACTTGGGTTTTTTATTAGCACCAATGGATTCCATGGGTTTCTATCCGAGCCACAGTGACAAATTATTCTCCTGGTGACTGAATTAGAAGTTGACAGTAAGTTGGAAGAATGCCTTTGGATCTGACATGACGAACAGATTAATCCTTCATGTATTTCCATTTCCATTCCTCCCTCCCCCCGGGAAAGTTTCCGCATTCTTTCAAGAAGTGCCTCCTAAAAGAGCCTAGTAGGTAATCCTTTGTCACAGAGCAAAGGCCTGAGCGTTAATCAGTCACAGTTTCCCCAAGAGGAAATAGGAACACAGATTTCCTATATAAACTCATGTCTCGTCACCGTGTTCACAGCAGACCCAGTTCAGAGTTGGAATTCTTCTAGAAATCCTTTCTCAGCTGGCAGGGAAACATGGATTCTCCAAGGCCAGGATGGTTTCCCAGCGTCTTCCCAGGAAGACAAGAGGTAACGGGGGAGCTCAGAGGGGCCTTTCTTTTCTCTTTGGTTTTATGTCATGGTTGCTTCTAATATAATTTCTAAAGTATCTAAAAATCAGGCTAAAGAATATTACCAGGAAGGCGTCGTTAAATGAAAATTTGGCAAGCCTCTTAGTTACCTTTATCCAGCTCTGTGCAGGAAATCTGGGATCTATGCTTCAGGAAACCATTTCCAGTCCACCACGCCTCGGTCAATAGTGCCCTGGGGATGGCACAGAAGCATTGTCTGTTTGGGCCTGTGGGTTGTCAGACAGCCAAGAATCCAAGGTGAGGTTCACCTTTTTAGAAAAACAGTCCCTAACAATTGCTGGGGACATAGGCCGGCTCGATGACACAGGAAAATCCCACCCATTGTAAACTGGACATTTTCTATCTTTGTAATCAAAACTGCCCTCTTCATTTTTCTTAACAACTAGATTTGTGAAATGGCATTTTAATTAAAAGTGACACACAGAGCAAGCGTGAGGGACCTGGTCTGCAGGCCAGTGAGCTGGTCTTCAAGGAGCTTGTCTTCAGGCTCCTGAGGACACAGGGCTGGTCCTCTGTGTGTAAGGCTTTCCTGCCTGTGCAGTTCATGCTGCAGAAACAGATGATACTGTCGGTTGCAGATGTGTGCCAACTGCCTAAGGGATGGCATCATTCGTATTAGGAGAAAGAAAAGAAATTTATAAACACTTTTGGGTATGTGAGTTACAGAGAGATTTCTCAGACCCGGCGGTACATCAGGATGAGGTCTGGTGCCAAATGCAAGGGCCGTGAGTGGACCAGTCCTACCAGATATATGAACTCACCCTCAACTGCAGCTCCATCCCCTGGGGGTGGCCCCCTGTGGATTGAACAACAGGAAAGAAGATCACATTGTGCTCAAAAATGACCATTTGCAGTGACTTTTTTTTTTTTTTTTTTTTTTTTGAGACTGAGTCTCCCTCTATCACTCAGGCTGGAGTTCATTGGCACAACCTTGGCTCACTGCAAACTGCCTCCCGGGTTCAAGAGATTCTCCTGCCTCCACCTCCTGAGTAGCTGGGATTACAGGCGCCTGCCACCACGCCCAGCTAATTTTTATGTTTTTAGTAGAGATGGGTTTTGCCATATTGGCCAGGCTGGTCTCAAACTCCTGACCTCAGGTGATCCGCCCACCTCGGACTCCCAAAGTGCTGGGATTACAGGCGTGAGCCACCATGCCCGGCCTGTGGTGACTTTTTAAAGCTGCTTATACACATGAACATAAAGATGGAAACAACAGACACGGGGAACTCCAAAAGGGAGGGGGAGGGAGGAGAGCAAGTGTTGAAAAACTATCTATTGGGTACTATGTTCACTACTGGGGTGATGGGTTCAATAGAAGCCCAAAGCCCAGCATTATGCAATGTACCCACATAACAAACCTGCACGCATACTCTGGAATCTACAATAACATTTTTTTAAAACTGCTTATTATGTTGCAGAGTTTGGTAAAAATTATTTAAAATGTTAAGAAAGGAAGGATCTGTGTGGAACTACTGAACAAAAACATGTCATACAATAGATTTTCTGAGTAGCTTTTCTCCTTGTTTTGAATAGAAATAAGCATAAGCAAAAAAACAAAAACTGGATTTGTGTTTATTTTATGATGAGGGCTGATTCAGTTCTACCAACTTTAAAAAATATGTTGATAGTATTTAACTGATTTCAAAAAACTCTACCAAGATTCATCTGCTGTCAGAAATGGTGCAGATTTCATGTTCAAGTGCTATAACATATACCTATAGATAGCTTCTTAAAGCTATATATATTGTATTTTACATATACATATTATGTATTTAAAGCTATCATGTTACCATGTTGCTGCTGAGAAATGAATTTTTTAAAATATCATGTTTGTGGAAATTATTATTTAGAAAAACAGGATTTGCTCCATTTCCTGTTTTTCCAGATAACTTATGTGCCTTATGCTTAAACAGAAATTGCATTTCTGATAAGGCACATACATAGAGAGCACTTATTTACAAAGCGAGCTCAAATTCATGATTTCATGTGGGTCCCCTAAACACGAGGAGGCAGCCGTCCAGGCGTGCCTCGTCACCTCTCCCTTCAAGAGGGGAAAACAGAGACCCAAGCAGGCTGGATAAGTGAGTTGTAGGACAGTGGAAAGGAAGCGCCAGTCCCCTGCAGTGCTCCCTCAGACGGAAACGGTGCTCCTCTCCAACTGAAAAAACAGTCAGCTCTCATTACCACCACCAAAGGTGAAGTTCAGACCTGCCAAAAGAAAAACTTTTCCATTATGAGAAACATGATTTGACAGTTATGCAAGTGACAGAGAACATTAACAAATAAGAGCATATCCTGTGGATTCTGCAAACGGTTTGCTGGTTGATAATTATATTTTGGAACAGTTTTATGATCACTTGAGTTGATCTTGGCCAGTGTTCCCAATTATTTCTGCATGTTATCTGCTGACCAAATGCAGCTTTCTAATCTCTTTTCACATACTTGGCACGTTTCCTTTCCGCACAGCCAATAATTCGTTCGTTCGCTCACTGAGGGTTTATCAGGGTTTATCAGGTATCTCTTGCAAGCTCATGATTGTGCAAGATCTTGAAAAATGAAGTGGTTGATTCCAGTTCTAATTTCAGGAAATATTTCTTAGACAGCCAATATTTGAGTCCTTTCTCTACTAAGTATAAATGTGTGTTTTGCCCAGGAGCCTAGCAAAATGATTGATTAGAAAGATTTTAGTTCTAGAAAGTCAAATTACTCCTGTAATCCCAGCGCTTTGGGAGGCTGAGGTGGTTGGATCACTTGAGGTCAGGAGTCCGAGACCAGCCTGGCCAGTATAGTGAAACCCCATCTCCAATAAAAATACAAAAATTAGGCTGGCAAGGTGGCACGTGCCTGTAATCGCAGCTACTCAGGAGGCAGAGGCAGGAGAATCGCTTGAAGGCAGGAGAATCGCTTGAACCCAGAAGGCGGAGGTTGCAGTGAGCCAAGACTGCACCATTGCACTCCAGCCTGGGCAACAGAGCATGACTCCATCTCAAAAAAAAAAAAAAAAAAAAGAAGAAGAAGAAGAAAGTTGAATTACTTAGACTTGTCACTTCATTACTCTAAGTCCCACCTTCTTGGTCTAAAACATAAAGGGCTGGGTGAGAATTGTTTAAAGACATCTTCAAGACCTAGAGTTCTATGCTCTAGGGTGGTGCTGGTCTGGATTTGGAGTTAGCAACAGAAATCCCCAGAAAGTAACTACTGCAGGTGTCAGCCATGACTGGGACCAGCCGCACTCATCTCCTTGTCTTGCAGGATGAGGTCTGAATGTTTTGGGGTGAATGTTTTGTCATCTTCCTATGAGAAAGCAGCACTGGCCTGGGGGGCTTGCTCCTCCTGCCTCCCTCATTTGTTTTTCCTCTCTCACTGCTCTCCAAAAGAAGCGAGAACATTTTTTTGAAACACATTTTATTAATGGAAAATTTTTATTTGAAATATGGTCATTTTCTTTTTATAATATTGCTTATATTCAGGAAGGAAAAGCTGAGAATCCGTGGGCTTTGATTTTAAAACTCAAACAGAAATGTTAGTTAATAAAACAAAGGTATTTTTCCCACTGTTCTGAGGGCCGTTCTGGCAAATGGTTCCGGGGGCCGTGTGATGGTTTATGTTACTAGAAGTGATTCACTGGGAAGGTGAACCACTTCATCTCGTCAGAAACCATGGAAACCCTCGATACCACTCTGCTCCCCTCTTAGGGGAGTTCTCAACAGAAGACACTGGAAAGTGGATGTCACTGGGATGAAGTTAGAAATCCCAAAAGTGCACTATTTGAGCAAGATCGAATTCAAAGGCATCACTGTTTTCAAAACCTGTTTTTGGCTTCCTTCCAATCTGAAGCCAACACCGACGTTCTGTTATGCTGTTTCCCGTTGTGGGTGGATTGACTTAATTTTTAATGAGTGATTCACCACTCATGGCTGTATGTTTTCCGCCTGCTGAGCTGAGAATTAAGTCATGTTTCCTTTAAAAAATTCTTTTTGATATCAACTGAGTAATGTGGTTCGCAGTGTTTGAGACAAGGAGACATGTTAATATCACTTAAAAGAAGGCATTTAACCTGACCTAGGCTCTTAAGACATGGCAATCATAACGCCATCATGACTGGAATGCTCTAGAAAAGGAGCCTGTCTCATTCAGCTTTCAAAAACATTTCTTTCTATAAGAATATTTTCCAAAGTTGTGCAATTTTTTGAAACATTTTTTGAGGGTAGTACAAATCCAATCCATTTGGGAAGTCACGTGGCAGGTTTCCTAATGGGAAGCCTGGTAATATCGTGCATTTCCCCACAGTGTTCGCAGTGTCTCACGCCTGTCCACTCTGATTACTCCAACTGGCCTCTGCCCATCCAGCAGGGGTCTGGCAATCCTTTCTGATCCATAATTTTTATTAAAATAGCACCAGAGGTACTTGTGGCCACCAGAGCTATTTAGCTCCTGCCTTGGGCCCCACCCCTTACCAAACTATTCCCTCTCCTGGGCCCCTCAACACCACTCCTTCAGGATGACTCTGAAGCACAGGCCGCCCCATCTTTACAGTGAGTCCCTCCTGCCTGACCTGAGCACAGACCAGTGAGCCCACCGAGTGAGCAGTTGAAGCTCATCCCTGTGCCCAGCACCTCAGGGCCCCCAGGATCAGATTTTACCCAGTAGAACCCAAGAACCTAGAGGATGGGAAACACGGCCAGCAAGGAGGCAGCAGGAGGGGTGCAAATCAGAGGGGTAAGACAGGGAGGCTGGAGGGGCAGGTGGAGCATTTGGGAGTCAGTCGTGGGGAAAACAACATGACCAGAAAAGGAGCAGAGGTGGGGCCTGCGAGGCTCAGGTGCTGAGTGTCTGTGCTAAGCAGCCACGTGGGGGTCAGCAGGTCACCCCTCTTCTAAGGACATCCATCTCCCTAGCCGCCCAGTGGAGCCACCTCTGCAAGGCTCTAGGGTTCTTGCCATCCAGGTTGGGCCCTCAGAAGAAACTGAAAAGTTCTAGCACAAAATTCATAGAACACTGAAAATACAAGGGGTGGCAGCTAGGGGTCGCTTTCCTTAGGGGACGATCTGCTCTTATCCCAGCATCTTGGGCCTTGGCTCAGGGCTTCCTGAAGCTGAGCTTCCCTGGAGAGGAGGCCCCCTGTGCAGGGCAGCTGCTCGCCAGTGCTCCTGGGCCTAGGGGCACTCAGGAAAACACCCGGGTACCCTCAGAGCCAGACCGCAGGCCTGGAGCCACTCCTTTTGCTGATGCACTTGCATCAGAAAGCCACACACCTGCTCTAGAAACCTAGGTACCAGGTCTAAAATCCAAACACAGCATCAGGAGCCCAAATACCTGGTTAGAATCCAAGTCCCCAGTCAGAAAACTAAATACCATGCAACAAATCCAAATACCTCTTCAGAAACCCAAATACGTGGTCAGAAAGCCAAGTACGTGCCCAGGCATTTGTAATAACCGTGTAAGTGGGAGTCTTCATTTTTCTCCAGAACAGGTAGCCCCTTTCTGAAATTCGTCATAAAGCTAAAAAAAAATAATTGTTTTATTTCAGTGAGGCTGTAGTGCATTTTTTAATGTGTCTGCTGTTTGTATCACAGTGTGCCTGGGACATTTGAAAAAGTTTGAAGTTGCCCCTGGGCACAGAATCTAGGGTCCTGATTGAAAATGAGCAGAGGGTTGAGGAAATAGACTCACTGAAATTGCATATTCAGGTCTATGAAAGACAGAGAACTACATCAGGGGTGTCACAGCAACCTGGGGGATCCTTCTCTAAGTTTCTTAAATCCCCAGGAAAGGATTTTCTTCGAGGACGTGGTTAAAAGGAAATGAACTACTAATCTTGAGAAATGAAAAGTCAAGTTCAGAGAATGGCCTAAGAGTTCTGAGTGATCAGAGAGTGCATGCTTTCTCTAACTTCCATTTTCTACTGTATCCATAATTTATATGATGTGTGATGCATACATGAAGCTAATGTGTGGTGGGGCCACCGCAGAGGGACAGAAAACAGCTGATGTGGAAGCCATGCCTGACTGTCACAGATGGGGGTGGGGGGCCCGGGTCTCAGCTCCTGGAGGGGGCGAGGGAGCCCATTGTCCTGGGATCCCCAGGGCTTACCCAGCGTACATTGTGCGTCGGGTCTCAGGAACCTGCGTTGCTGATGGATGTGTGAATGAGTGGACAGGCGTGGAGGACGGGGGAGTAGGGAGAAGACAGTTCTATCTTCGCGTTCTTCACAGAGCCTGGGGCAGCACTTAGCACAAACAGGGCTGGCTACTTAAAACCCGGGGTCACTCGTTCAAAAGGCAGGAAAAAAAGCTTTTTACTTTCTTCGTGTTCTCTCTCTGGACCTTTCATAGTGCTGTGTGTATGTGTGTGTGTGTGGGTGTGTGTGTGTGTTTTACCTTTTATTTAATGTCACATTCCCCCAGGCACTAGGATACTCTCACTGCCTTCAACTGGGCAGGTAGAGGACGTCCATCCAGCCCCCATCCTCCCTGTTGAGGAGTCGGGGGAGTCTCAGTTGCTGGCCGGGGCAGGAAGTGGACAGTCAAGAACCCAGCGGGGCGGGGGTAGGAGGTGGGCCAGGTGTGAGGTGAGGGGCCATACCCCGGCACATGTCCCATTGCCCCACCAGAGTTCCCTCACAAAACACAAGTTCGGAGAGAAAATTCTTATGACAGGTGAAGGTAGCAGTTACAGAGCATTAAGCCCTAAGCACGAGGGACTCTCTTCTGAGTGAGGGCCTGAGCACTGCTCTGCTCTCGCGTCCCCAAAGTCCACCCTGAGTACGAGAAGTGAGGGACAGAGTCCTGCAGCGTCCACCCCGTGGTGACTGGTGAAGGGTTTTCTTTTCCAGGGGGAGCACAGCCAGAGCTCTCTTCTCTGAGTCCATCATTAGTTTCCGGGAAAGCCTTCCCTGCCCACCCCATCTGAGGCTACCTGTCTGACTTCCAGCCCCAAGTTACTTTCTGTACCCCCGATTTACTTTATGTTGTCATTAAAGCGCTTACCAGTATTTGGAACTGTGGTATTTACCCATTCTCTCACCCGCAAGAATGCAGGCCCCATGGAATGGGGATCCCATCCCTCTGTCCCCTCGCACAAGTGCTGGCATGAGAGAGGCACCCAGTGAATTTTAGGTGCATGAATGAATAGTCCTTACATGACTTTATATCCTTTTAGAAGCAAGCTGGATATAAATAAATAAATGAAATCCGGTGGCTCACGCCTGTAATACCAGCAGTTTGGGAGGTCGAGGCGGATGGATCATGAAGTCAGGAGATAGAGACCATCTTGGCTAACACGGTGAAACCCGTCTCTACTAAAAATACAAAAAAATTAGCCAGGCGTGGTGGTGCGCGCCTGTAGTCCCAGCTACTCAGGAGGCTGAGGCAGGAGAACAGCGTGAACCCAGGAGGCGGAGCTTCCAGTGAGCGGAGATCACACCACTGCACTCCAGCCTGGGAGACAGAGCGAGACTCTGTCTCAAAAAATAAATAAATAAATAAGTCAACTAACACCTCCAAGTGTCTCAGTCAATTTTCAGTGATTTTTCTCTGTCCAACACCAGACTAGCTTCAGTGATTTCTTTCACTGATGTGGCCACATTTGTTTTGTTTTATTTTGTGGCCGTGCAGCCCGATGTCCCAGGGGCTGTTAGTCCTCCTGACTCCCTGCTGGAACACAGGGGAGAGCCTCATTCCAGGTCTGCACTGGCCCCAAACTGGGCCAAGACTGCACATTTCAGTTCACTTTGGGTTTCTGATACCAGTTCTCTCCCCAGTCCCCCTTCCCTAGGATTCCTAAGAGCTAAGGGATGTGCCCACCAATCCAAGCCACCTACTAGCATGGAACTTCTGTCTTGAAAGGGATATGGTTTTGAACCAGTCACTGGAAGATGCGTTCTAAGGTGAGGCCTTCCTGGTCGATAAACCCGTAGGTGTCGCCCACCAAAAAGAGTAAATCTGACCTCAGCCCTGTCCCACGGTGGTGTCTATTCCATCAGGGCAGAGGGGCAGCAGCTGGCAAGAGAGGCTCAACCCCCACACTCCTGAGAGCCAGGAGGCCCCAGCATTCAAACTCAGGCTTCACAGATCCACACATCTTTGTTCTCAGAGAGGGGAACCCAAAGTGTGTCTCCCAGTGAGTTCTGAGGATGAGGGAATTATGAACGCACCATGTCCGCTTGTGAGATAAGCTGACCCACCTGGTTCCTCATAGTGGGAGGTGGCTCAAGGGTCAAGTGGCCCATTCTACCTGGTCCTCTTGGTTTTCTTCCATCCGCTTCCCTGGAGATGGTTATGTGCTTTGCTTCTTACTAACAGTAACGTATCCAGAAGCCAAGGCAAGCTAGGAGGAGGAGTGAGATCTGGATCTGCAGAGCCAGAATAGCAAAATTACGCAGCTGAGGCTTAGCTGACTGTCCAGACCCTGACGGTGGGGTTTAGAATTGGACAGCATCCAAGCCGTTCTGTGATTTCATCAGCACCATCATGCAATAAGCTGTTATAAACACCTATATGAAAACCTGTTTTCTAACGATGCTGCAACATTTGATTAATTCTTCTGGATGCGATAGCAAGATGGCTAAAGCAAGCATTGCTTGCAGTTATGATGAATTTGCTGAGTGTCAGAGGAAGATTGCCAGGCCACAAACTAATCATTCTTAGGTGCCTCATTTACCATTCTGTCCATGTTTATACCAACTCTACACGAGCGTGCACGCGCACACACACACATGCGTGTGAAATATTCCAGACCACCTTGAGCTAAATGAATTTGACCTCTATTTATAAAATGTGCATTAGCATGAAATGGAGGGGGGCTTTCTTTAAGGGTTCAGCAAGCCATCTAGCCCACATGCTCCTGTCTTAGATGCCAGCCTTGGTCTTAAAGAGCCTAGTTTCTAAGGGAAAATTCATGTCATGGACATCTTGTTGCCAGGAATCAGTGTGATTCACTTTTCATTTCAGGATGATGTTGAGTCTCCTGTGTTATTCCCAGTGTGGACGTGGAGCAGTGACTGATGTCTAATTATTTGGAAGGGAGAGAGCTTCTCTAAGAAGGACATACAATGTCGGAAACTTCCGTTGCTTGGCAACACGTAACTTTACCTATGTTTCACCAAAGGC
This sequence comes from Macaca mulatta, assembly GCF_049350105.2. NCBI lineage: Eukaryota > Metazoa > Chordata > Mammalia > Primates > Cercopithecidae > Macaca > Macaca mulatta. The sequence continues at coordinate 140,041,684 of NC_133414.1, forward strand.
AGTTTAAAGGGCTAAAGACGCCCATTCATGCAACAGTAGGTTACAAGGAAGATCTCAAAACCTGCCCTGTCAAAATCACTCTTTCCACCATAGAAATAAACACCGAAGAGAGGGTTTAAGACATGGGTGTTTGCATGTTGCACATCAGTAAGGAGGGTGGGAAAGAAGGCAGTGGTGCCCCCATTTTTCTGGAATCATACTATGTACATGCCCTGTTAAAGTTGATTCAAATCACTCATTCCTTACAATAAAACCTCCAGCCTGAGAGTCCCCTTTAGAATGTATGCCCCTGCAGCTTCCCCAGTTTTTATGACTGTGGTATCTCGCTGGAACCCGTGCCAGTCCCTTCCCATCCAGCTAGTATGCCTCCCGGCATTCAGCTTCAGCCCCCAGCCTTGTTTCATGTCAGCAGCTGAGCTCATGAAAACTCTTCTTTCCAATGAAGGAGGAGGCTGAGAGGTGCACCAATGGCTAGATCCAGGCACACGCAGGCTCCAAGTTCACAGAAACAGGGCCGTCATGTCCCGGCTGTTGGGAGTTCCTGTGAATGCGACAACCCTCATTTCTTTTTGAAGTGGGTGTTGTAAGAAGCATGTCTGTTCATTGTGGCAGCCTGAGTTTTGGAGGCCCCCACAACATTCTTTCCTACGTGGAAAGAGTTTTCTTTTTAATTCAGAAACAACAAACCTTCTCAGCCTCAAACCAGGCCAAGCTTATAGTGTCATGGCAAAAAAAAAAAAAAAAAAAAGAAAGAAAAAGAAACAGAAGAAATTAAAACAGGCAACGCAAAAAACAAATAGAAAAAAAAGAACACAGTGCAACAGTCAAAATCAGGTTAACGAATTTGGGCCGAACTTAGGTTTAACATTTCCTTGAAGTCTGGCTTCCATAAACCACCTGTCTGTTCCGAACAGCCGCCTCTGAAGTACAATCCAGCTTATTTCTCCCCTTTTGATCAATGCTTTTCCCAGGAATCAAACCCAGCTCTTAAGAGCATTTGTAATGAAAGCTGAAGACAGCTGACCATTGGCCCTGAACACCCAGGTACACTCTTGAGTTTGCCCACAAGGAAAAGTTATGGAGTCCATATCCTCCATGTTCAAGGTAATCTCCCAAGTTCCTCTGCTGCTGCTGGCTGTGAGGCATTAATATCCCCCCACAACCTGGACTCAGGGGCTGCAGCCTCAGAGGACCAGCATTGTGGAGTTCAAGTTCAGTTCAGCACTTGAATAGTAGGACATCCTTCAGGAAACCAGGGCACTGAAGACTGAAAAGCAGAATCAACAACATTCATGTATATTTTAAAGCCAGAGTTCACAGATTAGAGACCATAGGAATTAATATAAGTACATGTACATGTATTTGTGGCTATGTGTACTAGTTACAAATAAGAGAAAAGAAAGGAGATATACAAATGGGGGAACCAAGCATATTCAAAACTGAATATGGCAAAAGTTCAAATGAATGTGAACTAACAACAGAAAATATAGTTTCTCATTTCTAGACATATAACTTCCGCTTTTTCAAAACCATTTCTCAAGTTATTGATGATAATACAAATTCTGTCCTTAAATTGCTTAATGAAGGAGAGTAAATTAATGTATTTTAAGATGATCTTTCTGGTTTTTTTGTTTGTTTGTTTGTTTGTTTTTGAGATGGAGTCTCACTCTGTCACCCAGGCTGGAGTGCAGTGGCCAGATCTCGGCTCACTGCAAGCTCTGCCTCCCAGGTTCAGGCCATTCTCCTGCCTCAGCCTCCCAAGTAGCTGGGACTACAGGCGCCCGCCACCTCGCCCGGCTACTTTTTGTATTTTTTAGTAGAGACGGGGTTTCACCGTGTTAGCCAGGCTGGTCTCGATCTCCTAACCTCGTGATCCGCCCGTCTCGGCCTCCCAAAGTGCTGGGATTACAGGCATGAGCCACCGTGCCCGGCCCCGATCTTTCTGTTTTTAAGTCCCGCTGCTTCCATCACATTTACACTGGCACACACGGACACTTCCATCTGTCCCCATTCGTCATCACTGTGAGATGAAGCTGAGAGTTCGATTCACTAAGTTTTATATAGCCAGTACCATGTGAAACACATGATTTGATTTAAGTGTGTGGTGTGACTGCAATGGGAAGCAGCCGAACACACAGCAGCAATACTGCAACATCACCATGACAACCAGTGGAAATAATGGCCCCCTTTGGGAATAAAAGAGATCTCAAATCCTGTTGCAGAGTCAGTAGCACTGGCTGTCTGCAGTAGAGATGGTTTTCGATGATTGTTTCAGAAATTCCTTATCAACAGAAAATGAATGAGAAGGGGAGTTTTCAGAAGATAAATGGATTTGCAAACAACTAATGCGATCATCAAAATCACCAAGGAAAGCAAAGCAGCGACTGGGGAATCTGAGGCTGAAGTAGCAAGGGCATTCCCCCCAGGCTGCTATTCCAGTCGCTGTGAAAGCCTGGTCACTGTCTTTGCCACGCAGAGCGCATCTCTGGGAACGCTGTCGATCTGTGCCTCCATCTTTTAAAGCTTTCCATTTCTGTCTGGATTTTGTCTTTATGGGAGGCAAGAATAATAGTGAATTGAATGAAATGGAATATATAAATGTCTAGCACAGTCCTTGGCACATAGAAAGTGCTCTATAAGCAGTAATTCACATCAAATTCTGGGGACAAATGAAAGTGAGTGCCTGGCACTGCACATAGGAAGTGTAATCGTCTTTTAAAGGAAAAGACGTAACAGCAGACCATCCTCCCGACATGATGTGCTGCGTTGGTGCGTTTACGTGTCTGTTCCTTCTGAAAGACTCAAAATTGTGTTGGAGCTACGGGTGCGCGTTTGTAAGACCTGCACGAGTGACCACGCCACTGGGAAGGGCACTTCTTTATGAAGTCGCCATATTCCCAGGGAGACTGGTCAACCCATAGAATGTGAAATGAAGCTATGTGAAAAACAATTCCCCTTTGTCACAGAGAAGGAGAACTTGGTGAGACTGGGCAGCTGCAGGAGCCTCAGTTTTTCAGATAACAGAACAGAGTAAAATTTGAGGGTACATTTCCCTTTTTGTTTTAGGAAGTGCTGTAGAAGGGGGCAAAGAGATCTTTGATATGAGAAGGTATTTCTTCAAAGCAGCATCGTGCCTGAAATAGCATTGTTCTTTACGCTGAGAGAAGGGGAAATGGGAATTTGCTGTTCAACGGGTTTAAAGTTTCAGTTACCAGAGATGAACAAGTCTGAGAGCTCTGCTGTGCCACATCATGCCTATAGTCACCGAGACTGCATTGTACACTTTTTTGTTAAAAGGGTAAATCTCATGTCAAATGTTGTTACAACAATTAAAAAAAAAAAAAAAAACCCTAGACCGTATTTGCGGAAAGGCACTAACCATACATGTGCTCAAGAGCTCTTTTGTGTTTTCTTCACTCCATGCTGTAGTTCAATGTAGTTTTGCTTTGCAAGGATCCTCGGAAAGTGTGTCATCAGCAATGACTTTTATTTCAAAACTACATGTGAACCACGGGGGGAAATCATGATCGATGCTGCTCATTGTCCTTTCTTCCTCCCTGTGGGCTGTGCATCCAACAACTCATCCTGGGAGCAGGGTGCTCTCGCCGTCTGTTCCTCTCTGAGCTCAGTGCACAGAAGCATTCTGCTTACCCAGCTGGGACTGCCGACTGCACCATGGAGCACGCGGGTTGCCCGGCTCTCAGCAGCCACGCTGGATTGTATGCCACCTTTCTTACTGACTGATTATGAACTTAAAAAAAAAATCACTCTGCTGCAGTGAATTATACATTTATTTTTAAGCATTTATTTCAACTCGAGATGAGCAGTCTCTCCTGTAAATTTCTCCCTGCTGGATCTTTGCTCTGGTTTCTGATGACATAGTGTGAGTGCCGGCAGCCGCAAGCTTCAGAAGGAAAATTACAAAGGGAATACCCAGTAAATAATGTATTGCCTTTCACATCAGTAGCCTGCTTGGGAATGTTCAGATTATCAGCCCAGGAGACTCCAGTGCTGTGGACATGGGTCTGACCGAGTTGGTCACCTAGGGGCTACTGAGAATGCGGGGCTCTGTAAGTATCCATGGATGCACAGTGCAGACGTGGAAAGGGATTCCCAGAATGTTCCTTCTGTTGCTGGTTTAGATTTTGAGGAAAAAAAATACATTTTCTATGAGTCTTTAATTTAATATTAAATGTTGCTACTGGTTGACAATTTAGGAATGTCACAGCAGTTCTATTCCTCGTCAACTCTGTGCTTCAGCCTCTCTCCCGGTTTCTAAAATGTAACATCCATTAGTTGGTGGGGTAACAGTTTGGTTCAAATGAGTTTCTGCCTGTTTTATGTCTTCTACTTCATTCAATTGATACTTAACGTATAAGTAATCTCTCTTTCACCTAACATAAAAGAGCTAAACTTTCTTTAAGCAAACAGAACACCCTTAGAATTTTGGACCCGCACCCTTCAACTAACATGAAAATGTTAGAGACATTTTGGGAAATATTTTATATGGAAGCTGACTAACCAAGGATTTGAAATGTCACAACACAAAATTGGAGGGGAGAGTTTCTCTAGCTGCGTTTCTTTTCTCCCTCTCTTTTTTAAGAAGCATACTGCTTTTAGTTTAAGACCATATCCTGTTGAATGAATAGCCTACGTTCTCAGAAACTGTATATTTGATAAATGCTCAAATTGTTTTTAAATTGCTAATGCTCCCATGTGGGTAAGCTCAGATATATTATGGCTCACCTATGAATTGGTTTTGATACTTATGATGAGAACAGACTTCCTGCTGAGAATAAATATTAGATTTCATTCGATGTGGTGCTTCGTTTAAATCAGTTTATCCCAGAACCTGGTTTTTTTTTTTTTTTTTTTTTTTTCCTGCAAAGTGAAGGAGGCCCTACAAGCTCTTGCACTGCACTCAGAGGAAAAGTCGTCCCTGGCACTGTAAGAATTCCACCAAGCCTCACTCACTTGGGCAACTGCCCAGAAATGCTCAGTGGTGTTCAGACACCTCATGTCTCAGTAGGTGACCGTGCCCACTGAAAGGAAGCTACCACTCCAGGACCATGCCCTCTCCGTTCACAGTCATGGAGAGTAGGGGGGTCTTTATGCATCTGAACTCTGCAGGTACCATCATGAGTGGCTACAGTTCACTTTCAACATTTGCTGTATTTTGTTCACACTAAGAGAGAATATTTGACTTTCATATTAGAGAAGCTAGGCTAAACAACTAATCATGGTTTACCTATACTGTGAAAGGGCTTCCATCAATTTATCTAATCAACTTATGTTCCTTCCCAGTTACTCTGTGTGCAGAGAGATCGGATTGTGTGTGCGCCTGTGTGTGTGTGTGTGCGCATGCGTGTGCGTGTGTGCGCATGCGTGTGCATGTGTGTGTGTGTGTGTGTGCGTGTGTGTGGGTGGGTGTGGGTGGGTGTGTGTGTGTGGGTGTGTGGGTGTGTGCGTGTGGGTGTGTGCGTGTGTGTGCGTGTACGTGTGCGTGTGTGTGCGTGTGTGCGTGTGTGCGTGCGTGCGTGTGTGTGCGTGTGTGCGTGCGTCCGTGTGCGTGCGTGCGTGTGCGGGCGTGCGTGTGCGGGCGTGCGTGTGCGGGCGTGCGTGTGCGTGTGCGTGCGCGTGTGTGTGTGCGTGTGTGTGTGTGCGTGTGTGTGCGTGTGTGTGTGTGCATGTGTGTGTGCGCGCGTGTGCGTGTCTGTACTATGTATGGGACATCACACGGAAACCGGGGAAGGAATGCGTTTATAGAAGTGGAAAGTTCTCAGGAAGTCTTCAGCCTTGGATCTGCTTCCACACTGAGCACTTGGTGTCAGTGTGCCGGAGAAAGGCTGATAGTAAGTGAAGTGTGGGCACGACTAGAGTGCCGGAACTTTCCTTGCATAGTATTTTATGCCAGTCACGCACTGGGGGATTCTGGACATTTTGTCAGACCCCCATTTTGATGGAGATTTAAATCCTTCCACTCCCGGAATTGCTTCTTCGGGCCTGTTCAGTGCTCTGTGTGGTTCAGTGGCCCACCCTCATCCCCAAGAGTGCCTCCTACTTCAAAACCCCAGGCAGACCCCCATCCCAGTGCATAGGCAGGGGCTGCCAGGTGCTCAGGTCCCCTGTCCCCGGAGGAAACTCCTCATAGAGGCAAATTAAGGACTATGCCCTCCCTTTACTGACGTAGGGGTCTCCCACGGGATGATGACATGTTCTGGGAGATAAAATGGGAAAGTTCTTAGTATTAGGAACACAGGGTGCCGTGAAAACCAGCCACACATTAGGTGGGCAAACGTAAGACAGCACGCTGTAATCTGGAGTAAGGGGCACTGGAAACACCACTGGGGCCCTACAGGTTGACAAGGCTATGGGCGCACCTGGTTTCTCCTTTCTCCCATCCCTCATCAGTAAACACCATGACCCTCCTGACCCCTGGCAGCAGCAGGGGAGGTGGCAGTCTTCCCTCTCACCTGATCTTTGCAGGCTGGAGGGCTGTCTTGCTGGCTTTGCTTGTACTTGGTAGAGCACAGCCACTGCCTCGGGAGCAAAGATCTAGGCTGAGCCAAGGCGGGACTGTGAGTCCCAGTCATGGGGACCCCCGGGGCAGCCACGGTCTCATCCATTGCCCCCTCTGACAGCCAGAGCCTACATGTCTGTGGAGGGAAGAGCAAAGCTGTCAGCATGAGTATGTGCGTGTTCAGCTGACTGTGGACTGATCCTGCCTGTTTATTTCTGCTGTGATTTCAGGGTGCTGAGGGCATCAAGGGGGAACAAGGTCATCAGGAGAAAGTGGGCGAGGACAAAATTATTTCCAGGGAGTTTGTATAAAGGTGGTCACTTGCAGGGGAGCTGCCTAGGGAGGGGGCAGGTAAGACACTGCTGTTCAGGAGGAAGTCAGTAGCGGGGAGCACCCTCTATCTAATTCCAGGGGCCCTACCAATCAGAACAGGTGCCAAGGAAGGAAGATGCAACAGTGCGTAGGTTGGCAGGAAAAGTCAGTGATATCAGAAGGATGGATACAGGGAGGGCCAGGCCTGCTCCTGGCTGCTGGAGCCCTGCGTGACACATGGCGCACGCTCAGGCAGCCATGTCTGAATGGCTGAAAATGATCCGATGAATGATGCAATACCAATTGGCTTTGCAGTGTTTGGGAGTCAGTCATATGTCTGTTTTTTTTTTTTGTTTTTTTTTTTGTTTTTTTTTTTTTGAGACAGGGTCTTGCTGTGTCACCCAGGCTGGAGTACAGTGGTGTGATCACAGCTCATGACCTCCTGGGCTTAGGCAGTCTTCCCACCTCAGCCTCTCAAGTAGCTGGGACCACAGGCATGCACCACTGTACCGGACTAATTATTTTCATTTTTTGTAAAGATGGGGTCTTACTTTTTCACCCAGGCTAGTCTTGAACTCCTGGCTCAAGTGATCCTCCTGCCTTGGCTTCCCAAGGTGCTGGGATTACAGGCATGAGCCACCGTGCCCGGCCTGGGAGTCATATGTCTTATGGATGCTGGGTTTTTTGCCTCTGCAGATGTGCATGCACAGATAGACCATGTACAGTCTTGAAGAGCAGAGTGGACTGTGGCTCAGACACCAGGTTCAAATCCTGGCTTGTCACTTCCTTCCTGACTTCAGGAGGTAACTTGACTGCTGTAAGGTGGTACCTTCCTCGTTGGTGATGAGAGCCATAGCTAAGATGATTCTTGTAAACCACTCAGCACTTGCCTGCACGTGAGTGAGCCCTGTAGAGTGTAGCTGCTGCTGTTGCGGCTGTTTCCTTCTCTGTGTTCTCCTAATCACACTGGGTAGTTGTCATTTTTGGGAAAAGAGACGTTATAAAATGTTTTCCAATACATTAAAAATATTAACACTGTTGATTCTTTTAGAATCATGCTGTATAACTCTTACTTTAAAACTATACTCTGTTACATTCATCCCGGTAATAGTGTTTAACAAAAAGGGAAAAAAAAAAAAGAAAAAAGTAGCATAATAATATCTGTGAGTATTTTTAAGTGTGAAATAATCCTGAATAGCTAGAAAATTCAGAGGACATTTTGCGCTATGCGTCTGTGGCAGTTCATGTGCGGACATCAGGCTCTGGAGTTCTGCCAGCATTTTAAAATTAGAACTAAAGAAATGCGCCCCAACTTAATTAGTATAAATGTTGCCGTGCAACTTCTAATAATGAGTGTAATTTGCAATACATGCTCACCATGTAATTTAGCACAATGGGAACCCACAGACTGTAGGACTAGTGTTTACTCAAGAGAAATGATTAATACAGAAAGGAACAAAGTTTAGCAATTGGAAGCCTTTGCAGGGGCCCCATGGATGCCTATTGAGATCCTCCCATTTATATCACCCCATTGGCAACACCCCACCGATTCCCACCCCAGAGCATCTGCCAGGACCACAGAGAGAAAGCTGTGTCATCTACTTAGTTGTATGACAGTTTACACATGAGTGGGTACCTCAGTTTCCTTCTCTGTAAAATGAGGGTGATAATGGTCCTAACATCTTATTGTTGGGGGGATTAAATGGGTCAATGATGTAAAGCATTTGGGAAAGGGCAGAGTGTGCTGCGCGCAACAAATGTCATGTGTTAATAACGATGATACTACGCTGATGACCATCTTTGCAAGTGTGATCCTCCATGGGGATCTTGGATGCCAGGCTGAGGAGGGTGCCCTTCATCCCAAAGCACAGTACATGTTGGTCTTGGGGTGATTTGTCTTTACTGAGGTAAAGTTCACATAACATAAAATTCGCCATTACGAAGTGTACAGTCTGGAGCATTTTGCACATTCACAGGGTTGGGCAGGCATCACCTCTACTTAGGTACAACACATTTTCATCATCCAAAATGAAGCCTGAACCCACTAAGCAATCAGTCTCCACTTCCCCCTTCTCCCATGCTGGCAACCACCAATCAGTTGTCCATCTAGATTGATTTACGTATTCTGGATATTTTCCATCACCATCCAGTATGAGACCTTTTGTGTCTGGCTTCTTTCATATACCAACATGTTTTCAAGTTCACCTGTTCTGTAGCATGTATCGATATTTCATTCCTTTTTAGGCTGAATCTTATCTCATTGAGTTACTATGTTTTGTTTACTCATTCATCAGTGGATGAGCTTAGGTTGGTTTCTGCCTTTTGACTGTGATGAATTATGTGCTATTACGGTAGTCATGGATGAGTTTTTCTTTGAACACATTTTCAGTTCTTTTGGATATATACCTAGGAGTGGAATGTAAACATCATTCTATGGTTAAATTTTGAGGAACCACTAAATCTTTCCATAGTGGCTGCACCATTTTAATTCTTACCAGCAATGTCTGGGGGTTCTAATTCTTCTACATCCGTGCCAACACTGGTTTTCCTTTTATTTTTTTCTAAATTATAGCCATCCTAAGAGGTGTGAAGTGGTGTGTGATTATGGTTTGGGTTTGCATTTCTTTAATGAATAGTGATGGCGGGCATCTTTTCAGGAACTTTCTGGCTGTCTGAATGACTTCTTTGGAGAAGCATCTATTCAATCCTTGGCCTGTTTTTTGGGTTGTCTTTTTGTTGTTGAGTTGAAAGAGTACTTTATGTATTCTGGCTACTACGTCCTTACCAGATAAATCATTTGAAAGTATGTTTTCCATTCTGTAGGTCATCTTTTCACTTTACTGTAAGTGTCTTCTGATGCACAAAAGTCCTGAAATGATTCTAGACAGAGACTGAGTGTCACAGTGAAAAACACTGCATTAGAAAGTGAGAGACTCCTTCCTCTCTTCGTTCTCTTCCCCCCTGCCTTATACCCAGCGAGAAAGGCTCAGCTTGGTGCTGCTGTGGCCTTGACACCTGTCTAATCCTTGCTTATCCACCTTTTTAACAAAGAGAGAACAGGCTCTAACCCAAGAGCCTTACACAGGGCCACAGGAAATTCATAGCCTGCCTTCCCCATCTTCACTGGTGATACTCAGCCTCCTATTTATACTAATGACAAAGAGTTTTAACATAATGTATTTGATGTTTAAAAAAATGGGTGAGTGATATGATAAGGCTTTTGAAGGTGCTAAGAGAATAGCAGACTGTGGGAACTGCTGCTGGACGCCTCTGGGCGTCCCTGAGTAGGTGACAGATGGGGGATGCCCAAGGACCCTCCATCTGGTGATCAGATGTGGGGTAGATGGAGGACGCTGGGCAGACTGGCCATGAGCCAGCAGCTGGGAAGCCATTACTGACTCCTCAGTGTGCCCCAGGAGTCTTCCTGGACACCGTTCCCCATTCTTTCTCCCTTAATCCTCTCAACTGCCCAGCAAGGTGAGGAAGGCCTTGAGCTTCAGGGCTGAAGAGAAAGAAGGGAAAGGTGTGAAGGTTGGCTGAGAGGAATGTGGCAGGACTTGGTGAGGAATGGATGTGGGGGAAGGAGGGTCTAGAAGGATCTAGAAGGATCCATGGCCAGTGAAGGGAAAGATGGACAGACACGGAACTAGAAGCAGCATTTGAGAAGCCTCTTCACGTTTTTCATAGCTTGGCCTGTTTGAGTTTCCTGCGACTGCTGTAGAAAATTACCAGAAATTGGCCAGGCGGGGTGGCTCACGCCTGTAATCCCAGCACTTTGGGAGGCTGAGGTGGGTGGATCACAAGGTCAGGAGATGAAGACCATCCTGGCTAACATGGTGAAACCCCGTTTCTACTAAAAATACAAAAACAAAATTAGCCGGGTGTGGTGGTGGGTGCCTGTAGTCCCAGCTACTCGGGAGGCTGAGGCAGGAGAATGGTATGATCCCAGGAGGGGGAGCTTGCAGTGAGCCGAGATAGCACCACTGCACTCCAGCCTGGGTGGCAGAGCGAGACTGTCGGAAGGGGAGGGGAGGCGAGGGGGAAAGGAAGGCAGGAAAGGAAAGAAGGGAGGGAGGGAAGGGAGGGAGGGAGGGAGGGAAGGAAGGAAGGAAGGAAGGAAGGAAGGAAGGAAGGGAGGGAGGGAGGGAGGGAGGGAGGGAGGGAGGGAAGGAAAGAAAGGAAGGAAAGAAAGGAAGGAAAGGAAAGAAGGCAGGGAGGGAAGGAAAGGAAGGAAGGAGGGAGGGAGGGAGGGAGAGAGGGAGGGAGGGAGGGAGAGAGGAAGAAAGAAAAGGAAAGGAAAGGAAAGAAAGGAGGGAGGGAGAGAGAGAGGGAGGGAAGGAAAGGAAGGAAGGAAGGAAGGAAGGAAGGAAGGAAGGAAGGAAGGAAGGAAGGAAGGGTAACGGAAGAAGGAAGGAAGGAAGGAAGGAAGGAAGGAAGGAAGGAAGGAAGGAAATTACCAGAAATGTAGTGACTGAAAGCAATAGAGATACGTGGTCCCACGGTTCTGGAGGCTGCAAGTCTGAAGCCAAGGCCTCAGCAGATCAGTGCTCACTTTGAAGGCTCTGGGAGAGACCCCTCCTTCCCTCCTCCAGGGTCCATTGGCTCCCGCAGTCATTGGCATTCCCCGGCTTGTGGCTGCCTCCCTCCAGCTTCCACCTCCATCTTCACGTGACCTTCCTCTCAGTATACTTGGTGTGCCACCTCCTCTTCTTATAAAGACACCAGTCATTGGATTTAGGGTCCACTCTAATCCATCATGACTTCATCTTAACTAACTACATCTGCAGTGACCCTATTTCTAAATAAGGTCACATTCTGAGGGTCTAGATGGTTATGAATTTGGGGGACACTGTCAACCCCCAGTACTGTATTGTTTGCAGGTGGCTGATGACCCATTCCCACGGAAGGTCTTGAGGCATGACTGACACCATTGAGTGTCCCAAACCAACCTGGTGCATCCACTTTCACTCAGAAGTTCTGACCTCAATTGGCATTGGCACCGTCTGGGTCCCTGGAGATTTCACAGAAGAGCCCGGAAGCAGATTTTCACAGACAAGTTTCAACCTGAGCACAGGAATCGTATACCCAATCAACTTCTAGGTGCCTCTTAGGTACTTAACGTTGACTTGAAAATCATTGCTTAATTTAGGTCTATTTCCTGTCTGAACTAAATGGAGTCCAGGAGGTTTATAGTCTTTCATGCTTTTGCTAAATTGTGTTTTACTTTGTTTCCAACTAAAAATGAGAGCTCAAACTATAGTTACACCATGTTGATACAGGGTTCCGTCTTTATTGCAAACTTCGCCACACAGAGCTAGAAGACGTCTGAGTGTAGGGATCATGTTCTTTGTCTTTGTTTGCCTGACTCTGCCAGACCTGGGGTACAGCAGCAAGGAGACCCGTAAACATTTGGGGGGATAAACGAATAGAGAAAGCATAGTCCGGGTGAATGGAGGGGCCTTTCCTGCACCCCAGAGATGGTGTCAAGTCCCACAAAAGACTCTTTTCTACCAGAAGAAAAGTATTTCTGTCATGGCTCTGCCATAAAGGTTTCTCTCTCCTCCTTCCAACCTCCTCATTGTCATTGAATTTCAAATAAAAGGATACTGTTTGCTCAAAAGCAACACCAGAGTTTGATACAGCTCAAGTACAACTCCACAGCTCCTAGTCAGGTCAACTCTTACTTGACCTGAACATTTCTAAGCACAATTGAATAAACTCAAATTCTCACTGCCTATTTCCTCTTTTCCTACTACCTGATTTTCTAGAAGATTGTGACATTTATTTACTTTGAGGTTTCTCTCTTTTTTTTTTTTTTTTTAGTAACCAAGTAAGGGGTTCTCTCTCAAAAGACATATAATTCTGTGACTCTCCATTCATAAATATTTGAGGGGATGTGGCTGAGTGTTTATAGAGACCTGGGTTGGGGAAAAATACTGCTCAACTCCAACCTTTTTTCATAAACCTTTTGGCTAGTTCATTCACTCCTTGAACAAATATTTATGAAGCACCTATTTTAATGACGCAAGGCTTTTTCCAGGTAGGCCAGAATTAAAATGAAGTTCTGAGTGGAGACGTTTAGAATTCACAGACCACACAGTGTTAACCTCTGTTAGTGCCAAAATAACCCATGGATATTATTTGGGTAGGGGGAGGAGTTAAAGTAAATATTTCCAATGGATTTTTGGAATTTACAAAATGTGTGTCCATTTGTCCTGAAAGGGGATGTTTGTCTGTTTCAATAGAGCTTCCCATGCTTGTCCCGATAAAATCTTACAATGTTTCAGAATAATTCCCAAGTCCTGTGAGCTATGACCCTGGAGATGTGGGTTTCTGAAGTCTGGTTGCTTTCAGACTGCTGGGATTTGAATTCAGGCTCTGCCGTTTTACCAGCTGAGCAGCCTTAGGCAGATTCCTTAGCCTCTCTGATCCTCAGTGTGCACAGCTGGAAGGCAGGCACCATGAGAGTCTTGGACTGTCTCAGCGAGCTGCTGTGGGATCAGACGCGTTCTGCAGAGAAAGCGCCATGAAGACTTGATGCCCTGATCAGCATCTACATCTTGACTTTTGTTCATCTGCACAGCTTGCTCGGCTTCTGTCCATGATTGTCTCTGAAATACGCGGCCACCTTCTGCCTCGCACACCTCGTTCCTACATTGATAATCCCTCCTACATCCCAATACTGACTTAGGGATGGAACCCTGAGCTTCTCATCACCCCTGCTGCTTACAGGGGTTCGATTGGTGCTGGTAGTCAGCTTCCTCCAGGAAGAAGGCATCTCTCACCACTGGGGAGGCTCAGGAGGCTCCACAGCACGTGTGCCTGCCTGCAGAGTCCCCTGCGCTGTGAAAACTTCCCAAGGGAGACAGTGCATCCACCATCTCTCTGCAGCCCTGCTGGCTCGTCCGCCCTCGCCTCCCTGCCTTCCTTTCACCCTCCCTGCCTCTCTCCCTCCCTCCCTCCCTCCAGGTGCCTTTGCAGCCTCAGGGGATTCATGCTGCACCTCTGGCTTCCTCCTGGAGCTTCTGGAAGGTAAAATAAAGTCCCTGGGATGCCAAGCTCTCTCTGGACCTGAAAAAGCCTCCCATCAAGAGAGAGAAATCCTAGAGATTCTTAGCAAAAGTTTCAGTAGCCAGGGATAGTGGGACGGCCAGTCCTGGGTTTCTAAACCCAGTTGATCAATATCCCCTTTATTCTAGTAGGTCAGGGGCCTCTGGAGTTGGGAGCGGTATTTCCTGGGAGACAGCCAGCCCAGGCTATTGGAGCATCCCGCCTTTGCTCTCAGTATGGGAAGGAGCCCGACACACCTGGGCTAGTCACATCTTCCCAGAACCTACTGTGCTAACTCTGGCCAGGACTCAAGGATGTAAGAATTAGAAGACGCAGGAGCAGGGGCACAGAGCTGCTGGCCCTTTCTCAGAAGCGCATCAGCTGAATAAATGCACCAAAGCCTCCAGGCATCCAGCCTGCGTCCTCATCCTGCCAGGGCCCCTGCTCCTCCTGTCACTGATGAATGCGGCCAGTCAGTCAATCAACAAACCTGCATGAGTTCACTGCCCAGTGCTAAGTCCCAGAAGTGACAAAGAGAGAGAGAGAGAAAAAAAAAACAGAGAGAGACAGAGAGGAGTCTCTGGTCTGGCTGGCGCTGGGTTACTTTGACCCCTGCAGATCTTACCAGGAGTGCACCTTGTCGGTCAGGGGCTGCCTGGAACTTCAGTGCTGGAGGCCCGGCCGGCTACAGTGTCACCTCCACCGTGGTGCTGGCCGTCACTGCAGGCCATAGAAGCACTTTTTCTCCTGGCAGCTGGGAGCTGCAGCATCCGGGGGGGTCTCACTGTTCAGCGGTCTGCGTATTCTGAAGGTTTATATCTTCAGGACTGAAAATTGGGGTCCCCTTTAGATTTCTATCTCCTGCTTGGTAACGTCAGTATATAATAAGAGAAATAAAATGGATTTTGTTGCCTTCTTGTTTGGTTGCCTTTGAGCCAACACATTTTAAAGTGTTTGTTTACATTCCAGAAAAGGGTAAAACGTCAATGGCAGGTGAGCTTGATGTTCTATTACTTCCTGAGAAATCAGGGATGTTTCCTTGCATTCGTGAACCACTTGGGGAGAGCTGAAGGGTGCGGCAGCTTCTGTAAGACTTGGTCTCTGCCTCAGGGCATGGAGCTGACATTTGCAAAGGCCCCCTGTGTGCCAGCCAGTGCCAAGGGCATGCTTCTTCCCTGTGGAGCTTCCCCCGAGGTACAACGTGGTCACTATTGTGCTCATTTTACTCTGAGCCTGAAAGAGCTGGCCCAGGGCTACACGGCTGGTGGACTGGAGCTTAGGTCGTCCTGAACTTGTGGCCCAGGCTCTTTCCAGCGTCTGTGCTGCTAGGAGAACAGCTGTGCCTTGAAAGATGATGAAAAGAATTCAGCCGTTTAGGTTTTAGAACTTGGGCTTTCCCAATTCCCAATTCCTTCATTGTTTAAATATTACCAATGAAATGGAGAAAATCTATTTAGCACATTATTGTAGTCATGTTTCATATTAAGACAACAAAATTTCTCTCTGGTTTCTGCATGGTGGCCTCACCTCCCTCCATGGCCAGGGGTCAGGGGGACATATGAGTCACCATCCAAGTCCTGACCCTCATGAGAGAAAGCAGGCAAGACTGATAATTACACTGAGCAATGACCATGAGCTGAGATGGTCCAGAGCCAATAGGGGCATGTGGTCGCCCTGTTTATAGCACATCTCACGGTGATGAGGGCCATTCATTCATTCACTCACTCACTTATTCATCCCTCAAGTCCTTCCGGGCAGCCCCTGGGGGCCAGGCCCTTTGCTGGCCATAAACCAGGCCGACTCGTCCCCAGCCCTTCCAGCCTGGATCCCTGGGGGGCGGGGGGGGTGTGGTTTTAGCCCCTCTGTTCTCATACCGGAGATGACTTCCCATTTTACAGGTTGCCAAATGTACATGAGTGCCCACACACAGAAAATGGCAGAGCCCAGGGACTCTGAAGCCCAGTGGTCGAGGTATGCCCAGCCTTTGCTAAAGACAGCAGAGAATGGCTTGGCTTGGGGAACTGAAATTTTTCCTTGCCTGAGAAATACAAGAGCTCCTCCCTTTGCCGGGGCACAGATCCCATCACCACCATGTCAGGGAGGAGACCATGTGGTCCCTAGCCCAGTCCTCTCTGCCTCTTTTTCTCTCTCCTACTTTCTTCTCCTCTCAGTTTTAGATCCCCAGCCACAAACGTCAAACCCTGGCTTGTTAAACAGCTGGTAACCCATCCATTAAGCGGAAGGCAGGCAGAAGGTTCGTATCCCAGGAGCCACCCGTCTTCCTGAATTGCCACCCCTGTCCTAAGCATGACACTTCATTTGTACATACTTTGAGTTATAGTCTTCAGGATAATTAATTTTAGTATGTATGGAAGAATCGATTCCGTGGGAAGAAAGCCAATTTCCTGAACATGGCATGCAGTTTGATGGGTAATTCTCTCTCTCATTCCAGGCAAGGAAATTCCATTTGGGTGTTAAATTTCTTGGCTAGGGTAGAGATAACAGACCCACAGATTGTAAAATTCCAGGCTGGGAGATGGTGTGAGGATGACTGCTGGGAATTCACATGAATCTTACAATGCTAGTTCCTAATTAATCACGGTAACACAGGGAGTGAATGGAGAGGAAAACTATTTAAGAACAAATGTTTGGGCATTGGTGAAGTGGTTATTTAAGGGAGTGCAGGTACCAGAAACCACGTTTCTGGAGTGATCCTGCAAGGATGCTGGTTGAGTGACTGGGGAACCCCGGAGGAAGCGCGAGTTAGGAAGGTTCTGGGCATGGCTTGGGCGCACCAGGTGGGTGCGCGGTGGACGTTCCTGTGGCTTACCCGACGGTGCCACCTGCTGGTCACCTCTGGCATAGCACCCGGGGCTTCAAGCTTGGCGCATGCGCAGAAGCGCCCCCGCAGCCCGCCCGGATCCCTAATACTTCCAAATTCAGATGCTAAGTTGAGCTCGTAAAATGCAGAGTTATAATACCATTTCACCAGAAATTCCTTTTAGGACACTCCTGTTACTCTATGCTTCCTCTCTCTGTCCTATTGGGCTGTGGGCATCCTAGGAGCTCCCCCCTCCAGCTCAGGAGGGTACCATGGCTGGCGAACAGCCGAGCTCAGCAACTGTGGGTGCCTCACACGTGCCAGTTCACAGGCGGTGGCCTAGACACCTGGAGTGTGGCTGTCACTGTCCCCCTCCCACCAGCTCAGAGCAGAACCTGGGCCAGAGAGTCCACCTGTGTCCTCACCCATCCTAAGGGCGGAAACTGTCCCAAGATCAGGGAAGGGAAAAATCCTCTAAGAGACAAGTGACTTGCCCAGGGTGACAAGATAGAGAGCCTGGGTGTGAACCCAGGTCCACCTGTCTCCTGGCTCAGAGTGACAAGATTGAGAGCCCGGGTGTGAACCCAGGTCCACCTGTCTCCTGGCTCAGAGTGACAAGATAGAGAGCCTGGGTGTGAACCCAGGTCCACCTGTCTCCTGGCTCAGAGTGACAAGATTGAGAGCCCGGGTGTGAACCCAGGTCCACCTGTCTCCTGGCTCAGGGTGAAAAGATTGAAAGCCCGGGTGTGAACCCAGGTCCACCTGTCTCCTGGCTCAGGGTGAAAAGATTGAAAGCCCGGGTGTGAACCCAGGTCCACCTGTCTCCTGGCTCAGAGTGACAAGATAGAGAGCCTGGGTGTGAACCCAGGTCCACCTGTCTCCCATGTTGGGGCTCTTTTCAGAGTGCTGGCCGCCTCCTGGAGCCTCCCAATGCAACTCACCCTTGCAACTCAAGGGTGATTTTAGGGCAATAAAATGCTCCAGGATAGCTCTGACCTTGTGGTCACTCAAGAGTCTAGCAACTTCCTGGCCAATAAGCCAAACTTCTCCTTGCCCTATGCCTGTGAGGTCTGGCCGATCCTCCCCATGAGGCTGAGCTGGTAAATATCCAGTGTTACCTGCTACCCTTGCTTTGCTGAGAAGCCCCAGATGAAGCTCCTCCCCATAGCAGCGAGGCACTCCCCAGCCTTGAGAGAGGCACATGCCATCAGTTTTGTCCTGACAGCTGTGCTGTTGACCGCCTGGGTTTCTGCTCAGCTCAGAAGTCATTAAGGTGCACCTGCTACTTGCTAGGCATGGATGAGGCATCATTTCCTGTCCTCAGGAACTTCACAAGAGCAGAGATGGGGACTAGCTCCGGTGGCATATTCAGCACCTAGGACACCTATGTCAAATACAAGGATTCCAGCAAATTTTCAAAAGGTTGGCACCAGCCACTCCCCACAACCCTACTTTGAACCCACTGAAATCTTTTTCAGGGGAGTGTGGTCTCCCAGTTAGACTAGAAATCCCTTGAAGGCAGCAAGGTTGTCGAATCTTGTTAATTAAACAAGACCTCCTTCCCTGCTCTGTGTCCAGAAGACACTCAGTAAATACTTGTTAAACAAATAAACACATTTCTATTACTGGCTCTTGGTCACTAAAATCAGCATTTCTTTAAAAATTCATGAGCACCATAATGCTTCCCAGTGTGAGAGCAAGCCATGTTATGAAATTGGCATGAATTTTCTATTAAAGAGAAGAGTATCTATTTAATAATACTCCCAAAGGGTAGCTTTTTGGGTTACTGCTGTGCTGCGTTATAATTTTCTATAATTACATGGTGTTGATTGCAGTTTACCAACAGAGTGTCAGTAAAGAAAAACGTAACCCTGGAACCATATTACTTCAAGTGTGCAGCCTTACCAAATGGAAACTCATCGGTTAGCTGGGTCAAGGATGGCTAAGAGAGTGTTCTCCTCCAAAGTCATGAATAGAGGAAACATAAATT
The DNA here is from genome assembly GCF_049350105.2 of Macaca mulatta. Taxonomy (NCBI): domain Eukaryota; kingdom Metazoa; phylum Chordata; class Mammalia; order Primates; family Cercopithecidae; genus Macaca; species Macaca mulatta. Next base: position 140,060,377 of record NC_133414.1, read on the forward strand.
TGCCCTGCAGCTCTCAATGTGTATGGTCAAAACAAATAGCCAGGGGGATCTGTTAGGAAACCCTTTGGGATAATCTAGAAATGGAGGGAGAATCCTATCTTTGAGCGCCCCCAGGGGCTGCTAGTAGAAAGGAGTTTGACGGACAGCAGCTTTAAGGGGCAGCACCTGTTGAGAAAAGCAATCCTGTAAATGGTCGCATGGTAGACAGAGAATGGATGTGCTGTGATCTTCCCCCCAGATTTATATGTTGAAATCTGATCACCAATGTGCTGGGTTGAGGAGGCAGGGCCTTGGGAGGTGACTAGGTCACGAAGGTAGAGCCCTCTTGAATGGGACTAGTGCCCTTACAAAATAGGCTCCAGGGGACCTATTTGCTGAGGACACAGCAAAAAGGTCTCTGAACAGGCAGAGGGCCCTCCCCAGACACCACATTCACTGGCACCTTCATCCTGGACTTCTCAGCCTCCAGAACTGTGAGAAGCTTCTGTTGTTTTTAGGCCACCCAGTCTAAGATATTTTGTTATAGCCACTGGGCTAAGACAGTGTGTAGAGGGAGTTTTCCGAAGGCAGGGCTGTGTTTGTTGTGTTCACCTTTGAATGCAAGTAGGGGCCAGTAAGTAGTGGAATGCATGCATGTGTGCGTGCAGGAGGCTACCATGGACTTAGACAAGACCCGATGTGCCCCTGCCTCTGCCATTCTCTTGATGTGTGCCTCAGGCCAAATTGCCTGTCCTCTCTGGGTCGTGGTCATCTCTGCTCTAGAAGAGGACTTTGATCCTCCTTCCCAGAGTGGCTGAGTGTAAGACAAGGGAATGTGAAATCACTCAGCACATAATGTCCGAGGGCCGCAATCGGCTCTGCCTGGGACATCCCTTGGCATTGGATCTGGCAGCATTCAGGCCGGAGGTTGGTGGGAAGCTACTCTCGCCCCCAGACTGGCTGGCAAAGTAGGAGATGCACCACCCTCGCAAGTCTGATGAGGACCAGGCCTTTGGCAGGGACCCCGGCCCCACAGGTCCCCTCCAGGCACCGGCAGAGGGTGCGTCCCCTCACAGCTGGGGTGTCCGGGGAGGTCATGAAGCAGCTTCTCTGAGTTATAAAATATGGAGCTTTCACTCCTTAGTTGCGATTTGGGGTCAAATGTTCTCCCAAACAACCGGAGGAGCAGTCATAAAGAATGCATGCACACTGTTTGGCCCAATTAACATTCTTCAGAAGATGGGGCAATTCTTTGAAGTCTGTTCCTTCAAACTGCGTGTGTCGAGGGGGACGTCGACACACCCCTGTTGGGCTGGGCCAAGCTTCTGCCCTAATTAGATATTTACACAAGAGACCCAAGCGGGGACGGTGGATTTATTTTTAATAAAAGAAGATTAAAATCTGTGTATCTGCAGCATATTAAGGAAGACTGAACCAAATTAAAAACCCTCCCACAACTTTGAATAGTGGGGGCCTGGAAAAGGAAGCATTTCACTTGGAATTTACTAAAACTTGTTGCTTTGAGTCAGGAAGAAAAAAGTCAGCAATCCCCCTTCCCCCGTCTCAACCCCAACTTCACCTTGGCTTGTTGGTGCTCCCAGTGAGGGCGCTGGGGGTGGTCAGCCGAGCCCTCTGCATTTGACCAGCCACTGTAAACCCAGACTCTGCGGCTGGGTGCCCATTTGTGGAACTGCAGCCCCAAGTTGGGAGGAAGGAGACAGTGGAAGTGACATGGCTGGGAATGGGATGGGGTGGGGGCCACTCTGACACTCTGAAAACTCAGGGACCAGCCCAGAGGGTCACACGAGAGTGCAGGCCACACCCGGTCTTCCCGAGAGAAGACAGATCTCCAGACTTTCATGCAGACTCCCCTGATTTTAAATATTTCAAACTAATCTAAAACCTTTGTAAACATATATACTTCCTCTTCCAACCCAGAAATTCCACTTACGGTCATTGACCCCAAATACTTGAAGAAATGTGTCCACAAAAAGACCTGTACCCAAGCACTCATAGCAAAGACCTGAACCCAAGCACTCATAGCGGCTTTGTTTGTAAGAGCAAAGTAACTGAAACAACTCAAATGTGTATCAAGAGGAGAATGCGGCCGGGCCTGGTGGCTCATGCCTGTAATCCCAGCACTTC